>NC_134491.1:3344975-3427475 GCF_040206685.1 Ascaphus truei
GTTATAACAATATAAGGTTACATTAAATGAACTGGGTTATATAGTCAATTCACAAACATTTCATGGACAGATACATACGGACCTTCATGTAAATAGCTGTATTCACTTCCCACTACATTTTTATTAAGCCGTGATTTGCGGCCCAATATACGTCATGAATTAACATACAAACTGTGCCCGCAGAACTCTTCGTCCTGCTAATGCGATCTCCATCACAGCCTGCGTTCCTACTCCTTCCCGTAAGTTACAATGTAACTATGTGTTCCGATGAATAGACACCCACTACTACATCAGGGGTGGGCAACCCCCGTCCTCAAGGGCCACCACGAGGCCAGGTATTAGGGATATGTCTGCTTCAGCACAGGTGCTTCAAACTAAGCCACTGATTGAGCCACCTTTTGCTGAAGCAGGGATATCCTGGAAACCTCAACTGTTGGTGACCCCGGAGACTGGAGTTGCCACCCCTGCCCTACACAATACTCTGTTCATGCAAGGTACAATCCCACCAATATCAACATATAAAGCACTCAGCCATATAACACGGTCTTTCAAGTTTGTATGGTTAATAGCTGTTTTTGTTTATAAATGAAGGTCTCCAATTTTAGGCAACAAGCCCTGTGAGATGAAGAATACGTTCAACTTTGTTTTAGGTGTTGACATATAAGCAAGACAAATAGACTACAACACTGCAGCAATAACAGCGGTATATCAATCAGAACGGGGCTCTTAGTTCTTAGCCATTATTGTGGCTATAATTAGGAAACTTTGAATTGTATTCTTTAGTGGCAGAATGCATCTATTTTGATATTGTACTTTTAATGGTGGTCCTTGAATAACACATTAGGTGCAGCTGCATACAGTATGTGATGGGTTCATTTATCTTCTTTCTTGGAATCACAAACTTGCACTGATAAGGATTTGAGGGCTGTTGATCAAAGCCGGTGCAAAGAAAAAAACCTCACACCAGATGCAACAAAATAGCTTTGCACCAAAGATACATCAATACACATGGTATTATGCAGCCGGTTCCGGACTACAGAACAACGGCGGTGGCAGCACTGATCCAAAATACAGATTGGCATAAAACAATCCCATTGATTTGCATGCAATTCTATTCATTTTGAGCTTGGTGGGTGAGCATTGAGGTCCCTATTCACCAAGGTGTTTTATAATAATAATAATAATAGCATGTTCTTGTATAACGCTGCTAGTTTTACGTAGTGCTTTACAGAGATGTTGCAGGCACAGGTCTTATGGAGTAGTGCTGCCTAGTGAATATGGGCCTATATGTTTAGGGCTCCAATCAGATGCCGGTGATGTGTGAGGCGTCACCTCTTAGCGGAGTTAACGCCATGTTTCGGGGCGTCTCAGTTCCAGACCCTCGTCCTCTGACAATCTAGGATAATTACAGGCTGTGTTGCTGTTTTATAAGCAGTGCAAGTCAGTGAGGCAAGTCCTTGCTGTGACTAATTACATGTTACAATCACAATGTCATTAGCACAGTTTGTTGTGTCTGGGTTGAGAGAAAACATGGTCGAAGCAGAGGGTGGTAGAAGGTGTCTAAAGGTTTTATCAGGATGGGAGAGAGCAAGTCATTTTAACTTCTTTATTGGATACTGAGCTGTTTGTATTGTGAAGGGGTTAACAGCAAAGTCATTCCTAGTATCTGACGCAAACACATACTTATCTAATCATTTATATGTAAGGAGCCTTTTCAGTGCCAGTCTACTCTATATACTAAACTAAAAATACCTCTGTCAGGTCCAGGACTCACCTGTCACCCGTTAGCAGTGTCACTCATTTGAAATGACACTATCACAGGTTTCACAGACTTTGATAGTGTCTCCTGTCTGAGCAATTCCATTTTTTGTGCAAAATATGTCACTTGTTCCAAGAACACTCAAAACAGATATCGTTTCCATTATAGATCTGCTTCTGAATGTATCAATAAACCTACATTGAACAACTTATTGTGTATTTTCCTGATCTGTATGTTCTGCAGTATACACCCTCCGGAACACCTTCAGTATACACCCTCCTGAACACCTTCAGTATACACCCTCCTGAACACCTTCAGTATACACCCTCCTGAACACCTTCAGTATACACCCCCCGGAACACCTTCTGTATACACCCTCCTGAACACCTTCTGTATACACTCTCCTGAACACCTTCAGTATACACCTTCAGTATACACCCTCCTGAACACCTTCAGTATACACCCTCCTGAATACCTTCAGTATACACCCTCCTGAATACCTTCAGTATACACCCTCCGGAACACCTTCAGTGTACTCCCTCCGGAACACCTTCTGTATACACCCTCCTGAACACCTTCAGTATACACCCTCCGGAACACCTTTAGTATACACCCTCCGGAGCACCTTCAGTATACACCCTCCAGAACACCTTCAGTGTACACCCTCCTGAACACCTTCAGTGTACTCCCTCCGGAACACCTTCAGTATTCTGTATACCCTCCTGAACACCTTCAATATACACCCTCGGGAACACCTTCAGTATACACCCTCGGGAACACCTTCAGTATACACCCTCCGGAACACGGCAGTGGATATTCACAGTTGAGTGCAAATAGCCGCACGGCTATTCGCACTCAGTAAGAAATAAAATGGAAAAAATAAACATCCCAGCCAGGAATCGAACCCTGGTCCCCTCTGCTAATGGCCTGGAGCATAACCACTGAGTTATGAGACTTTCTGATGCTTTCTAGTGAATAAAGGCATAGAAACCTATTGACATTACAGTGTTCATAGCCGCACGGCTATTCGCACTCAGTAGGAAATAAAATGGGAAAAAAAAGACAGAACACGCCCCTATTGACATTCTATACCGCCTGCATCTGTAATCAGCGCGGCTTTAGGCTGAGTCCCCAGTCAGCACTGTGACACGCGCCCGGCGGGGGGGCGGCGCATTCACAGCGCTAGTCCGCGATCTGCGGTCTGAGGGGAGAGAGAACGTTTGTGACGGGAGGGGGTGTGGTGGTAGGTTTGCGGGGGCGTGGCCATGACATCCCGCAGCTGGTTCGCCCTCATTGGCTGAACCGCCGGCGGGGGCGTGGCCACGCCTTCATCACAAATGCCAATCTCAAACTCCCCTGCCTGCCTGAAAACCTGTCGCGCAGCGCTGGGGAAAGATGCGCGACAAGGTAGGGACTGGGACCGGAGGTACTGGGGGGCGGGGCTTGATCGCACAGACGTGCGCTGTAGTAGTTAGTGGGACCGCAGCCTTTGGAGCCACTTCCACATGCGTGCGGAGGCGTGTGGAAATGTAGGCGACAGGCAAGTTTAAATATACGCGCTGAGGGGAGCGGAGGAGCGGTCACGTGACAGCAAACATCCAATGGGGATGAGGGACTAGACCCGCCTCCCGCCCCACCTCCGCCACACCTTCGCCCCGCCCTCAAAGCGCGCTCACTGCCTCACCTGTCAGGCCACAAAAAAGCACCAGCTTCTGCAGGCGAGGCAGAGCAAGAGCGCGGCCCGAGGCACCATGCCCGAGTCCTCAGGCCTCGGGCATGGTCATCGCTTAGGCGCTGACCCATGCTGAGGCGCGCTGCTGCTCGGCACTGAGCCCCTGCAGCCGCAATGAGAGCGGCTTTAGCAGGGGCTCGCGCATGCATGCGGAAGCGTGTCTTAAGAAATCTTTCGTTTCTTAGCTTGCCGGAGCGCAGGGCCGGTCACGTGAGCGGTTCGCCCAATGAGGGCGAGCCAGCTCCGTGACGTCACTGGCCCGCCCCCAGGCACGCCCACGGACGGTGCGCGCTCTAAGGCCATGGAAAGCACCCGATTTCCCTCAGCGTCAGCGCGCCTCCGCACGGCTTCAGTCTCTATGGACTAAGCCTTAGGCTGCGGCCTGAGAGGGAGCGTGGCGTGCTGGCACACGAGCGCTGCGCCCTTGCTCGGCCGTGCAATTTGTGGCTAAGTGCACGCTCATCTGGGGGCACGGCCACAACGGCACTGAGCTGGTTCGCCCTCATTAGGTGAAGCGCTTACGTGACGCGCTTGGAGGCGGCAAATTCAATTTTGCTTGCTCTGCAAGCGTCTCAAGCCCCGATGCTCACCCTGTCCAGACACATAAGGCCTCGGCCAGGGTTCCTGCTACCGTCCGGGGGTGCGTCGGGGGCGTGTCGGCGGGCGGGCCAGTGACGTCACGGAGCTGGTTCGCCCTCATTCGGCGAACCGCTCAAGTGACTGGACCTGCGCGCCAGCAAGCGGGGAAATGTAAAATTTCCCTAAGACCTACGCTTCCGCAAGCGCGCAGAAGCGTAGGCGAGCCCCTACTAAAACCGCTCTCATTGCGAGAGAAGGGTACTGGCGTCCCTGGCCCCGTGGGTCAGGGGGACCTGGGCGCCCGGGCCCCCCGCGCGGCCGGGCGCCTGTTAATTTAAAAAAATAAGAAATCGCTGCAAAAAAAAAATCGCGGTGTCTCCCTGTGGTAGCGCCAGAAGTAGTCTGGGTTAAGCTTCCAGCACGCCGGCATCAGAGGGAGCCCCATTTCGCGTGGGACCTGCATCGTGAGACAGGTGCTTCATGGCCGGTGTCAACTGCTCTGACCCCCCCTCCCATCGGGCCAGCATCAGCCCCACTCCCGCAGCACACTGGTGCGCGTGTGAGCAGTGGCGTGGTTGCCTGCAGCGGGGCTGGCGGCAATTGCTGTGACCAGCCACCGGGCCCCCCGCTGCACTGCCACACCCCCCCCTCTGCACCGCCACCCCTCCCCCCGCATGACAGGGCTGTCCCGTCACCCCCCACAGCCGCTAGACAACCCACGCAGCCGCGGGAAACCCCATACCGTGCTTTCCCTGGCTTTAGAGCGCGCGCCGTCCGTGGGCAAGTCTGGGGGCGGGCCAGTGACGTCACGGAGCTGGCTCGCCCTCATTGGGCGAACTGCTCACGTGACCGGCCCTGCGCTCCGGCAAGCTAAGAAACTAAAGATTCTTAAGACACGCTTCCGCATGCATGCGCGAGCCCCTGCTAAAGCCGCTCTCATTGCGGCTGCAGGGGCTCAGTGCCGAGCAGCAGCGCGCCTCAGCATGGGTCAGCGCCTAAGCGATGACCATGCCCGAGGCCTAAGGACTCGGGCATGGTGCCTCGGGCCGCACTCCTGCTCTGCCTCGCCTGCAGAAGCTGGTGCTTTTTTGTGGCCTGACAGGTGAGGCAGTGAGCGCGCTTTGAGGGCGGGGCGAAGGTGTGGCGGAGATGGGGCGGGAGGCGGGTCTAGTCCCTCATCCCCATTGGATGTTTGCTGTCACGTGACCGCTCCTCCGCTCCCCTCAGCGCGTATATTTAAACTTGCCTGTCGCCTGCATTTCCACACGCCTCCGCACGCATGTGGAAGCGGCTCCTAAGGCTGCGGTCCCACTAACTATTACAGCGCACGTCTGTGCGATCAAGCCCCGCCCCCCAGTACCCCCCAGTACCTCCGGTCCCAGTTCCTACCTTGTCGCGCACCTTTCCCCAGCGCTGCGCGACAGGTTTTCAGGCAGGGGAGTTTGAGATTGGCATTTGCGACGGAGGCGTGGCCACGCCCCCGCCGGCGGTTCAGCCAATGAGGGCGAACCAGCCGTGGGATGTCATGGCCACGCCCCCGCAAACCTACCACCACACCCCCTCCCGTCACAAACGTTCTCTCTCCCCTCAGACCGCAGATCGCGGTCTAGCGCTGTGCATGCGCCGCCCCCCGCCGGGCGCGTGTCACAGTGCTGACTGGGGACTCAGCCTAAAGCTGCGCTGATTACAGATGCAGGCGGTATAGAATGTCAATAGGAGAGTGTTCTGTCTTTTTTTTCTATTTTATTTCCTACTGAGTGCGAATAGCCGAGCTCCTATGAACACTGTAATGTCAATAGGTTTCTATGCCTTTATTCACTAGAAAGCATCAGAAAGTCTTATAGCTCAGTGGTTATGCTCCAGGCCATTAGCAGAGTGGACCAGGGTTCGATTCCTGCCCCGGAACACCTTCAGTATACACCTTCAGTATACACCCTCCGGAACACCTTCAGTGTACACCTTCCGGAACACCTTCAGTATACACCCTCCGGAACACCTTCTGTATATACCCTCCGGAACACCTTCAGTATACACCCTCCGGAACACCTTCAGTATACACCCTCCGGAACACCTTCAGTGTACACCCTCCGGAACACCTTCAGTATACACCTTCAGTATACACCTTCAGTATACACCCTCCGGAACACCTTCTGTATACACCCTTCTGAACGCCTTCAATATACACCCTCGGGAACACCTTCAGTATACACCCTCCTGAATACCTTCACTATACACCCTCCAGAACAACTTCAATATCCACCCTCGGGAACACCTTCAGTATACACCCTCGGGAACACCTTCAGTATTCTGTATACCCTCCTGAACACCTTCAATATACACCTTCAATATACACCCTCGGGAACACCTTCAGTATACACCCTCGGGAACACCTTCAGTATACACCCTCGGGAACACCTTCAGTATACACCCTCGGGAACACCTTCAGTATACATCCTTTAGAACAGTTACGCTAATCAAACTTACATGGATTATCTGTCATATTCTTCCTGCAGGTCTATCGTACTTCTCCATCGTTCTGTCTGACCACTATTCCCTCCATACAGGTAAATCCAACACAAACTAGGAAATAAACACAAGCACAGAGCTCGTATACATGTAATGGCAGCGATATATGATGCATGTGTATCGGGTGTGTGTGTATGTGTATAGTGTATATATCTAGACTAGAACAGAACAAAGTTCCATAGATCGGTGCTACCAAAACTTGGTTACAGACACAAATCAGTATCAGCACTGATGCGAAGATATAACATGTATTTAATCTTGCATGAAGAAGGAATAATCATGGCAGTGTGATGTGAGGAGATGAATGAAGTAAAGCAGGTGTCATGCTCACAATAAAGGGAGGTATATTTAAACAGTGTCCTGGTAGATATTGCAGATGACTGCTGTATATAAAAGACCGCATTCTCCGGTTTTCTTCCTATTGTGGACGACCTCCCTGGACCTTATACATCCTGCAGAGTCCAACAGAAAATCCTCCCATAATGAAAACCAACATGTGGTAAGGGAATGATATTACTCACAGTCTGTGGCCGTCCTTCCTACCTTGGCGTGCCTCCCGTGGTGTGGAGAAGCAGAGATGCGGTAGAAAAACGGAGCACAGCAACAAAAAGTTGAAGGGGCTACAATTAAAAACTAAACAATATTTGTATTTATTGAAGAGGTGACAACATGGCACAAACAGCATTCTCTAACGCGTTTCACACTTGTAGTGGTGTATATATGATGCATGTGTATGGGGTGTGTGTATATATGATGCATGCGTATGGGGTGTGTATGTGTATAGTGTATATATGATGCGTGTGTGTGTGTGTGTGTGTGTGTGTGTGTGTGTGTGTGTGTGTGTGTGTGTGTGTGCGCGCCATTGTACGCACTGCTCATGTACTGCGGGACAATGTCAGTATTGGGTTGAAGGCCCCCCTATCAATGAAAGGGTTAATTCGCCTGCCGAGCTGTGTGTCAGCGATCCCCCTTCTGATTCCTCCCCTGCTCCGATCCCCCGGGCTCCGATTCACCCCCCGTGTGTATTTGTGAGTGTGTGAGTGCCTGTCTGTGTGTGTGTATGTGTGTGCCTGAGTGCCTGTCTGTGTGTGTGTGCCTGAGTGCGTGAGTGCCTGTCTGTGTGTGTGCCTGAGTGCGTGAGTGTCTGTCTGTGTGTGTGTGCCTGAGTGCGTGAGTGCCTGTCTGTGTGTGTGTGCCTGAGTGCGTGATTGCCTGTCTGTGTGTGTGTGCCTGAGTGCGTGAGTGCCTGTCTGTGTGTGTGTGTGACTGAGTGCGTGAGTGCCTGTCTGTGTGTGTGTGACTGAGTGCGTGAGTGCCTGTCTGTGTGTGTGTGTCTGAGTGCGTGAGTGCCTGTCTGTGTGTGTGTGTCTGCGTGCGTGAGTACCTGTCTGTGTGTGTGTGTGTGTGTGAGTGCGTGAGTGCCTGTCTGTGTGTGTGTGCCTGAGTGCGTGAGTGCCTGTCTGTGTGTGTGTGTCTGAGTGCGTGAGTGCCTGTCTGTGTGTGTGTGCCTGAGTGCGTGAGTGTCTGTCTGTGTGTGTGTGCCTGAGTGCGTGAGTGCATGTCTGTGTGTGTGTGCCTGAGTGCGTGAGTGCCTGTCTGTGTGTGTGTGCCTGAGTGCGTGAGTGCCTGTCTGTGTGTGTGTCTGAGTGCGTGAGTGCCTGTCTGTGTGTGTGTCTGAGTGCGTGAGTGCCTGTCTGTGTGTGTGTGTCTGAGTGCGTGAGTGCCTGTCTGTGTGTGTGTGTGTGTGTGTCTGAGTGCGTGAGTTCCTGTCTGTGTGTGTGAGCGGCTTAGGAGTTGAGGGGCTCAACGGTTGAGGGGCTGAGGAGTTGAGGGGCTGAACAGTTGAGGGGCTGAACAGTTGAGGGGCTGAACAGTTGAGGGGCTCAGCGGTTGAGGGGCTGAGGAGTTGAAGGGCTGAACGGCTGAGGGGCGGTCCCGCCCCCTCACGTCATGGCCGCGCCCCCCCCCCCACCCGTTTTTGCCACCCCCGCGCCGGAAAAAGTTTCCTGCAGATTGCGGTGCAGTGAGTTGCACGCGCCGCCGGCAAGCAAGACAGCCGTGCGGACACGTGCAACAGGGCCTTAGCCTAAAGCAGCATGCATTGGCTATGGGGTGCTCATGTAATGTGAGCTTGAGATAAAAGGTGACATGGTGTGCTCATTTGCATGTCATTTCCCAGAATCCCTTGCTGCAGTGGAAGCGCTGTGTGCTGGGTGATAATGGTTAAAGACAGGGTTGCAGACCTGCCTATGACATGCAAATGAATATACAGTTGCTATATATATATATATATGACGCATGTGAGGTGTGTGTATATATGATACGTTGTGTGTATTTGGTGTGTTTGTTTATTGTGCATTTGTATGTGTACAGAGCTTGCCTACTGAACGATGTGTACATGTGTGTACCGTGTGTCTGTGTATGGTGTGTGGGCTACCTGGTTCCCGGGCCAGTTGGTTGGGCTTGCCACCCGGGCTTTGCCAGCCAGTCCCTGGCAATACGTATTAACTATTTCAACATTACCAAAACACAGGTAATAAAACATTGCTCCGCGGTGCAATGTGCTGCCTTCCCGGGGGGTAAGGAAATACCAACAGGAAGTGCAAAGCATCCCTGCATGAAACGCTGCTTCTGTGTTTGTGCTGCGTCTGCAACTCCATTGTGTAGAGTAGAGGGGCTCAACTCCAGTCCTCAAGCCCCCACCAACAGGTCAGGTTTTCGGGATATCCCAGCTTCAGCACAGATAGCTCAGTCAAAGACTGCATCACCTGTGCTGGAGCTGGGATATCCTGAAAACCTGACCTGTTGGTTGGAGGAGGGGGGGGGGGCTTGAGGACTGGAGTTGAGCACCCCTGCAGTTTACACTACACCTACCCCCTAATCCCCCCCTAATCCCTCACACAATGATGGCTCTGAGCTGGACACAGTACAGACTCCTGGCGCCACCTAGTGCTTTGCAGAGATCACCTCAGTTGCTGGTGCAGAACCAGAGCCAATAAATGGAGGATTCTGTGCACTGATCCATTACTGAGAGCAGCATTGGATGCCGGGAGTGCGGGGGTAGTTAGTAGTCCCCACAATTACAGGGCAGCCCCCGTTACAACCCCTGGGATATATTTCCTATAATATCCCAGCTGCAAATCTGGGGCAAACCCAGAGGAAAAGAACACCCCCAGATTTATTAAAGGAGAAACTCCAATTGCTTTCACTGCGATTCCTTTTACTTAATACATATGGGGCAGTTTAGTGCAGTGGTTTTATCCCAGCTGTGTAACCAGAAACCGTCAGTAGGTAACCCTTGCATTTGTCATGTTCTGTTCTTTGGGCCATTATTTATAAAGATGTTTTAGCTGGAAGTAATGCATTGAGAGTTACCTCATGTTTCAATCATGTCCTGGGCACAGAGCTATAACAATACACGGTTACATTAAAAGAACAGGGATATACAGTCACTTCACAGACATTTCACATGGACAGATAGAGTTGGAAAATTGGGTACAGGGGATAAAAGGGCTGGGGAGTTTCAGATTGTAATAGAGAAGCTTTAACATCACTTTAACATAAGCGAATGGCAGCAAACGGCTCACACCCTTTGGCTATGACAAAGGCTGTCCGCCTTTGGCACGACGCAGATGTACGCTGAAGGGGTTCAGATTAAATGCAGCTGCGAATACGTTTTTTGTGTCCTCTTGGCCCATTATCATTCCAGTGGCGGGGGTTGATATTCCACATAGTACAAGCAAATGTTAACCCTTAGCACGCTGGTCCTGTGCAGAGTGGTGCCCAGATGCACACAATGAGCTATCCATGTTACTTACACGTACCTCCTGCGATGTAACACAGAAATGGTGCAATAAAAATACCCAGCCGTACAATCACACATTATATGTTACCCAGTCCTACAGCAGTTACACAAAGATCTGAAACAAAGTGTCTACTTAACGGGACTGTGAGGAAAACGTGACATTTCTGAAGAGGCTTTGCAAGGTATCGTGCAAAGAAGTGAGGGGGGAATGGAAAGCAGCCCCAGTTTTGCATGTGGGGGAGGAGGGGAGTGATGGGAGGTGTTGGAATAACCAGGCTGCACAGGTAGATTAAGCCGTAGAAATGCTGCTTACACACAAGGCTTCAAGTCTCATCATCCATAGTGACAAATGTTACTGTTAATACCACACTGTATGCTCCTTCCACCTGATTTCATCGTGGAAGCACAAGGTGAAAGGGACATGTTCCCAGCTACAGGTGACCTTTTCCACTTCTGTAAAACATTTGTTATTAATCAAGGGTAATTAGTGATGATTTACATTAAGTAGAATAATTACCCCGTTGTCATGCATGGATTGCTTCTGAGAGGGAGTTTTTCATGCTGCTAAATTGCACTTTCTGTCTGACATATTATACACACATTTATTAATGACGCACCATCTTTTGTATTTCATATGCCAGAAAATATACGTGATATCAGCTGTCACACCCACTCAGAATATTTAAGATGGAAGCTGTTTTATTTACAGACAGGGTGTTTAGGTTCCTATGAAAGTGCACAGAGACTTCTAAACACATTTTCCAATAAATCATTTCCTATGGAGATGGACAAGTCTATGGAGTCAGATACTTTCTTATAGACTAAGGTCTATAGATATGAATCATTCCTTATAGAGGGGGATATCAGCTCCTTGTGACCTTGGGCAGTTCACTTGAACTCCTATTTACTGTGAACCTTAGGTTCTCAGTACTACACAAGAATAAATGCTAGGGTTGTGCTTAACACAGGGGTGGGCAACTCCAGTCCCCAAGGGCCACCAACAGGTCAGGTTTTCATGATATCCCTGCCTCAGCACAGGTAGCTCAATCAGTTGCTGACTCGAAGACTGCACCACCTATGCTGAAGCAGGGATATCCTAAAACCTGACCTGTTGGTGGCCCACGAGGACTGGAGTTGCCCGCACCTGGCTTAACATTTCACAGCCAGTCTGGAACGCTTTAATAATGAAGATCTACTATCAACATGATGCATGATTATGCTGCCAGCAAAGTCATGTGCGGAAAGGAATGGACAGATACAGAGCGCTTGCCGAGTCTCGTGCATTAAACATGAGGCATCATACGTATGCAAATGAGCCCTCATCCAATTAGGCAAACAGCGGAGAACGCTGGGAGCAACGTCATGGGATGAGCAGCTTTTGAATTACACGCCTCGGTCACATTTACAAACAGAAAAGCACATTTAAATTGCTTTTCTGCGGGGTTTTTTTGTGTGTCTCCTTGGAACAGGTGTAGAATTGTTTCAACTGGTGCTGATTTCTCTTAGCCCTCCCCCCAAAAATAATAATACAGCTCTGTCCCCACTGGCAGGAATCGCTGTGCACTCCAAAAAGACATTTCAGAAAGGGCTGGCGGGGGAATGAGATGCTGGCTGTGAGCGAGGACGTGATAAGCATACTCCTGAGCTGCTCGTTACTGCCAGTGGGATGCGGGGAGCTCTGAATCGTTAAATGCACTGGACGTGGTTAGGATTCAGACAGCATTGCCTACAAAAAGCAAACACAGCCCAAGGGTTGTGTGTACTGCAAATAACACACAACAGCCTGTACATTATGTATAGGATGATACCTGTCTATAGATCACCAGGACAGGCTCAGACAGTCCTGGGTTTATATCTAATGTAGGGTATTTTTTATTATATAAAAAAAAAAAAAAAAAAACAATTTTACAAACATATCAATACAAAAGCAACAAACTTAAATTAAAATATACAATTTTACATAATATTTAATACAGAAAATATTTGCACACTTATATCTGAACACCCGCCCATCTTCTCCCCCAGGACTTTATATCCCTCCTGTCTTTCTCCCTCTGCTGTATCTGTTCCCCTGCACAGGTTACAGGCACGAGAACCTTTTCTGTGAAGAGAAGACTGCGGGTGATCCACAACCTGTAATTAACCAGCCCATTAATTAACACTCCTGTGCGGTTACCTCCTGACTGCAGTCTGTCAGGGACAGGCTCGGACAGTCCTGGATTGATATCGAATGTAGGGTATTTTTTATTTATAAAAAACAAAACATATTTACAAACATATCAATACAAAAGCAACAAACTTAAAATAAAATATATAATTTTTTCCGAATATATACACTATATATAGAAAATATTTCCACACTTATATCTGAACCCCCGCCCATCTTCTCTCCCAGGACTTCGTATCCCACCTGACTCTCTCCCCCTGCTTTATTTTCTTTATCTGCTCTATAACCTGTTCAACTGCACAGGTTACAGGCACAAGAACCTTTTCTGTGGAGAGAAGACTGCGGGTGATCCACAACCTGTATTTCACAAGTGCATTGATTAACACCACTGTGCTCCCGCTGTAACCCTGCAAGTGATCCCTAAACACACCATATACTATATCACAATAGCTTTGACCCTTTAATTCTGGGATCCATAATGAGGCGGCCATGCCTTCCCACATCTCCACTGCGTAGGGGCACTCCAGGAGGAGGTGCTCCATCGTCACCAAGATCCCAGCACAGGAACCTCGGGGGCAGTTCCTATCCGCTATGTTTTTATATTTTAAATTTGCTCTTACATAAAGACGCCCATGGAAAGTCAACCAGACGGTATCCTGAACCCCAAGAGGGATCCTCGGGTCTAATAAATTCTGTAGGGCCTCTTTCTGGTCCTCTATATCACAGTGTTTCAGATCTAATTGTGAGACACATATTCTGCTCAATACTACCCAGTACAGTTTTTTCCTGGGAACAGAAGTAATTTCCAGAGCAGTTATTTTACATATGTAGCCAGGTCACCTGTTTCCCCCTTCGACCTCCTAGGGAGCCTCCGTGGCCAGGAGAGATGCCGGGTTCTGCCGGAGGCCAGCGGCAGACCCGACGGCCATCCCAAGGGTGGGGGCCGTTGCAGGGAGCGGTGCTCTGTCTCCGCGAGCGGGCCGGTTGCCGGGGACGCGATCGGGCCGTTGCTAAGGCCGCGGTCGCGTCTCTAAGGTCCCGGCGGCCGGCGAAGAGAGCGCCGCCATTACTCCACCACTCGCGCATGCGCAGTGATCGCGCGAGTGTAGGAGCCAGCCAGGAGAGTCGCGCGAGAGGTAGGGAGAGATTGCGGCGGCCATTAGGGGTTAGTGCAGGTGTAGGAAAGGCACGCACGCGGCCCCAATGTTATTACAGGCGCTCAGGGACTACAATTCCCATAGTGCTTAGCGAGGGAGGCACCAGGTGCCTCATAGGAGCCAATAGGGCTGCAGGACGGTCAGGAGAGCAAGTGGATACATTTCGCGGGCAGGGAGCCTGCGAGTCAGTCAGAGCAAGGAGCAGACAAGGGAAGGAGGTAGGGTACAGGAGCGAGGGACTCCCTGTACTAGGCCAGCACCCCCTTGGCACAAGATAGCCCTGAGTCCCCCAGTAGTGTGAGTGTTGCCAGGGACAGCCCTCAGGATAGGGAACCTGTCACTTACTTTAGTTGGCAACTGGGGAACAGAAGGGAAGATAGGGACAACTGGGGGGTTTCATAGCGGTAACCAGTCCGGGGAGCCATAGCCCAGGGTCCGTGTTGCGAGTGACGAGGCAACTGGGGGGGTTCATAGCGGTAACCAATCCGGGGAGCCATTGCCCAGGGCGGCGTTGCGCGTAGTACGAGGCAACTGGGGGGGGTTCATAGCAGTAACCAATCCGGGGAGCCATGGCCCAGGGCCCGTATTATGAGTAGGGTGGGTACAAGACCTACCTATATAGGATAGGCAACCCCGAAGGCCCTAGAAGTTGACCGTTAAGCCACTTAAGGATGCTGTGTTATAGGGACGCCTATAGTGCAGTATGTGTCATGTTGCTATTGTGTTAGTGAGGGACTCAGCGGATGCTGCGGTTCCAGTGAAGGAGTTCGGATCCACGTTGGGGTCCACAGAGAATATCGGCAGGATAGGATCAGACGGGTTCATCGCACGTCTGACCCTTTGTGAAGCGTTGCTGATCCGAGCACCAGAGTGCTCGGCAGGTATCTACAGTTCTAAGTGCACCAACGGGCCCTTAGTGTAACTGTGACTGCGCAGTCACCCACTGACTCTCTGCAAAAGTGCGGGACATTGGGTGGGGTTCTTTGGACATTGGGTGGGATCACCTGGTGTTGGGGAAGCGTCCTGCGCAACGCAGTAGGTGTCTCCTCTAGAGAGGGACACAGGTTATATAAAGGTATTGCCGTGATATGTTATATTGCTTGTTAGTAAAGTCACTCGTTAATATATCTCCCCGTGTATGTGATTATTGTGTTGTCCTGCGAGGAACCACTCCCCCTCTGCTGGGAGCCATCGCAGGTGGAGGCGCTGCACCTATTGTAAGTGGTTGTCCATAGTATTGTAATTGCCCCAGGTTCCCCGTGACGGAAGCTCAGCCCTCCTGTGAGCCAACAGGTAACGCACCACCCACACCTGGTAACACGTATGTTCTCCGCACCCACACCATATCTGCGATTGGGGGGGGAGGGGAAACCCGTTACATTTTGGAGGCGCTGCTGAGATAGACCTGGGGTGCCCTGTTTCATTTTTTTCAAATTGTCCAAGTCCTATTTTTTTGTCCACCATGGTTGTCAAGTCCGGACACGAGGTCCTCGCCTGGGCCTTGAGGATAAATAATCTTAGTCCCCGCCGTGTGGTGGCTTTAGAAGGCGTTCCCGCCAATATATCTGAAGATGAGATCTATGAGCATATGCGTAAAATCCCCGGATGGCAGCACGCTCTTCTTATAGACCTAGAGATAGCTTCCACATCCTCGTGGAGATCGCGGCTTTTTGTCGTGTCATCATCGAGGGATATATGCCCGTCCGAGTCACCGTCCACGTTATTTATGCCCGGGTGTCCCCCTGAGGGTTACCCTTTAGTATACGCTGACCCCGCGCCATGGCAACTTCCTCCAAGTGAGATGCGTGCACAGGAAAGTATTGCAACAATCTGTCCCGGTTTGGCGCGAAAACCAGAGCCTCGCCCCCGTAATGTGAGTGACTCAGTGCAGAGCCAGAGCCACTCAGTGATAGAGCACACCCCTCCTTTAAATTCCACCAGGGGGAGAGAGCACAGTGAACAGCCATTAGACCCTTCTGTTCACCAGGAGGAGGAGGAAGGCATTGTCGTAGACATGGAATATTTTCTCTCTGAGCAGGAAACCGAGATAGACTGTCAAGGGATACACCCTAGTGTGTATGCGGCCTGGCGCGCGCCCGGAGTAGATTCTCTTCTCTTCATATGCTCCTGCCTGCAAGAAGCCCACGCTCAGGGAGCCAACGTGGCTCAGGGACCCCTCGACTTCAGGACCATCGAGGTGGAAGGAGAAATGGGCATACAGTGTTTTAGCCCCACGTGCGGCTGTTCTAGAGAGACATTGACATGGTGGTCCTACTGTGAATGTTGCGGTGTGCGGTTACTGAGGTCTATTGTGCCCCAGCATGCAGAAGTTTCCAGTGAAGAGGTTGAAGTTCCATCGGTGGCGATGCGCCTACCAGCGAACCACCCCAGCGATGATACAGAGGAGACAGAGGAATCACAGGGTAAGGTGTCTATACCCCCACCTTCTTCTAGTGAATCCAGCGACCCGTCACTTGTGGTGATGCGCCTGCCGGCGGACCACTTTAGTGACACCAATGAACACACTATCTCGGCGAATGCAGAGCCTGCTGTGGGCCCGTGTGCCCTACCATGGTCAGTCCGACCTACTGCAGAGGTACCATCGGTCCTAGGCTTGGGACCCGTACCTAACGAAGACCAGGGTGAGTCGACTGCCCCAGGGGTGTTGGGGGTGAGCCTCCAGGTGACCGCGGAGCACGATGGCTCCTTAAGTCTGGTCGCCCGGGCGAAGGGCTCCCCCGTGCATCGCGTCCTGGCGGAGGTGTCCCCCTTAGAAGATAGCTGTCCAGCAGTGCGAGTGGACCAGTACCCACTGCCTATCGTTCCAGAAGAAGAGAAACCCATCGCAAGCCAGCAGAGTGGTGAGGAACCCCTTTGCTCCCCACAGGCTCCGATGGAGGTGGCCGTGCAACAGGCCAGAGTTACGGTTCCTGATCTGAGTGAGGGCCCGTGCGCTCCAACCCAAATGGTCCCAGGACTGGGATCCAACGCTCCCGAGTTTAAGGACAGTAAGTGGACTGCCCCAGTAGTACAGGGGGCCGGTCCCGAGACAGCCGAGGTGGGAAATGACAGCGTCCCCGAGGACCTGTTGGCCACCGTGAATCACCGCAGTGGTAAGGTATCTACCCTTTACCCCCTGTCAGGTGAAGCAGAGACTTTGAGTAAAGAGACAGTGTCCGATTCTTGCTTCTCAAGGGAAGCTGCGCACGTACATAGGGACAAGGTCTGTGTGGAAAAGGATCTAGTAGAAGTTGCCCCCTTTGCGCCCAAGAAGAAGCGGCCTATTCGTCAAGTAGTGGACCGAGGGAAAGGTCCTGGCCGCCTGGCCTGCTGCTTCCCGGCCATGGACGACCAGGTAAAGGCCGGTTTGAAGGACACTGTGCTATTCCTTCCACCAGGGGGAGGAAGTAGCACTGAACCAGTGACTGTTACGCCAGAGTGTGCTTTCCGAGAGATTCACCCCGGGGAGGCTCACGGACGCAAAAGTGAGGTACCCCCACCTGATCAGTTAGGGGCAACCCACAAATGGTCTCAGCTAGCGTCGGGTATTACTGGGTTTGATATGCCATGTTTTGGTGAGGGTAAAGTCGACCTGCTAAGTGTACCAATTATGCAATGTAAATTTTTATTGTGTAAACTGATGCCAGGTTATGTGGTTCCCCAAGCGAGGACGTTGGGTTTTTCACCAGGGGGAGAGTGTATCCAGGTCATCTGTTTCCCCCTTCGACCTCCTAGGGAGCCTCCGTGGCCAGGAGAGATGCCGGGTTCTGCCGGAGGCCAGCGGCAGACCCGACGGCCATCCCAAGAGTGGGGGCCGTTGCAGGGAGCGGTGCTCTGTCTCCGCGAGCGGGCCGGTTGCCGGGGACGCGATCGGGCCGTTGCTAAGGCTGCGGTCGCGTCTCTAAGGTCCCGGCGGCCGGCGAAGAGAGCGCCGCCATTACTCCACCACTCGCGCATGCGCAGTGATCGCGCGAGTGTAGGAGCCAGCCAGGAGAGTCGCGCGAGAGGTAGGGAGAGATTGCGGCGGCCATTAGGGGTTAGTGCAGGTGTAGGAAAGGCACGCACGCGGCCCCAATGTTATTACAGGCGCTCAGGGACTACAATTCCCATAGTGCTTAGCGAGGGAGGCACCAGGTGCCTCATAGGAGCCAATAGGGCTGCAGGATGGTCAGGAGAGCAAGTGGATACATTTTGCGGGCAGGGAGCCTGCGAGTCAGTCAGAGCAAGGAGCAGACAAGGGAAGGAGGTAGGGTACAGGAGCGAGGGACTCCCTGTACTAGGCCAGCACCCCCTTGGCACAAGATAGCCCTGAGTCCCCCAGTAGTGTGAGTGTTGCCAGGGACAGCCCTCAGGATAGGGAACCTGTCACTTACTTTAGTTGGCAACTGGGGAACAGAAGGGAAGATAGGGACAACTGGGGGGTTTCATAGCGGTAACCAATCCGGGGAGCCATAGCCCAGGGTCCTGTTGTAAGTAAGTGGCACGAGACAGCTGGGGGGTTCATAGCGGTAACCAGTCCGGGGAGCCATAGCCCAGGGTCCGTGTTGCGAGTGACGAGGCAACTGGGGGGGTTCATAGCGGTAACCAATCCGGGGAGCCATTGCCCAGGGCGGCGTTGCGCGTAGTACGAGGCAACTGGGGGGGTTCATAGCGGTAACCAATCCGGGGAGCCATGGCCCAGGGCCCGTATTATGAGTAGGGTGGGTACAAGACCTACCTATATAGGATAGGCAACCCCGAAGGCCCTAGAAGTTGACCGTTAAGCCACTTAAGGATGCTGTGTTATAGGGACGCCTATAGTGCAGTATGTGTCATGTTGCTATTGTGTTAGTGAGGGACTCAGCGGATGCTGCGGTTCCAGTGAAGGAGTTCGGATCCACGTTGGGGTCCACAGAGAATATCGGCAGGATAGGATCAGACGGGTTCATCGCACGTCTGACCCTTTGTGAAGCGTTGCTGATCCGAGCACCAGAGTGCTCGGCAGGTATCTACAGTTCTAAGTGCACCAACGGGCCCTTAGTGTAACTGTGACTGCGCAGTCACCCACTGACTCTCTGCAAAAGTGCGGGACATTGGGTGGGGTTCTTTGGACATTGGGTGGGATCACCTGGTGTTGGGGAAGCGTCCTGCGCGACGCAGTAGGTGTCTCCTCTAGAGAGGGACACAGGTTATATAAAGGTATTGCCGTGATATGTTATATTGCTTGTTAGTAAAGTCACTCGTTAATATATCTCCCCGTGTATGTGATTATTGTGTTGTCCTGCGAGGAACCACTCCCCCTCTGTTGGGAGCCATCGCAGGTGGAGGCGCTGCACCTATTGTAAGTGGTTGTCCATAGTATTGTAATTGCCCCAGGTTCCCCGTGGCGGAAGCTCAGCCCTCCTGTGAGCCAACAGGTAACGCACCACCCACACCTGGTAACACGTATGTTCTCCGCACTCACAACATATCTGCGATTGGGGGGGGGGGGAACCCGTTACACATATATTTAAGAATTTGTACATAATCCTCATATATTGTCAGGATTGCCTAGACCTCCTGCCTAGCCATAGCTTCCTTGTCCACTGGGTGTGCTGCTGTCTTCTGTTGGCTCTGGGTTCCTCTGTCTCTGTCTTCTTGTTGCTCCTGTCTCTGTCCTTTATAGCTTGCTTCCTGTCTGTTGCTTTTGCCTTTGCTTGCTAGTCAGACTCCTACAGTATGCTCATGCCTGTCTTTGATCCTGACCTGTTTCCTGTACCTGTACCTGTATTGTAGTCTGCTCACAGTAAAGGTCCTTGCTAGTAATCTGGCTTGTCCCTGGTTATTCCTGCTCCCCGGTCTCAGTCCCTGCTCCCTGTCCTTAGTCCCTGTCCTGCCCCGCCTGTCCTGTTCCAGTCTCCTCGTTGCCGACCTCTGCTTGTACCTGACTTCGCTACCTGCCGCCTGCCTCGGACCCCTGCTTGTTATCTGACGTAGCTACCTGCCGCCTGCCTCGGACCCCTGCTTGTGACCCCTACTACGCTCGTGCTGTTCCGGCCACCGAGATCCTACCCGCCACAGGAGTCTCCCGTGACAGAAAGCAAAGGCCACTTCTGGATCTCGCTGGAACAGATTCTTCTTCTGCCTGCACCCTTTCCTGCCTGCTGCAGCAGACCACATCCGCATGGTTGAAGATAAGTACTTTCGTTTCTTTTTTGGAAATCCAAGTTGGGATTTTGAAAGGTTTTTTTTTGTTGCTGCTAAGTGTTCTGCAAGAATTATTGCGTTCATAACGAAAAAACATTTTTTCTGAGACTAGAACTGTTGCTACAGACTATTGCAGCTTTCTTTGAGATGTTTATTTTTGCAAAGGTTTCTGCAGGGTTTTTTGTGCCACTTTCTCCCTGAGAAGAATTCCCTTTAACAAAAAAAAAAAAAAAAAAAAAAAACCCTCCCTGCAGTACCTGTTTTTGCCATTTTCAGACTTTCATTACCTGGACAAGAATTGTCTCTGCATTGTGGGTGGGCCACTGCAGATTTTCAGACTCACATTTCTATTTAGGACGGTTACCTTGATTTACTGCTGTTCACAGGGTCTTCATTTCAAAAGACAAAAGTGCTCCCATTATTTTGTTGCTGCATGCTTTGATTTTCTTGCATCTATAGTTTTTCATATGATTGGTTCTAAGGTTTCAGGTTTACCTGCAAGTTCCCCTAAAGTTTGTTTCTCTGCAACATATGATATCCCTACGCCTGATATCAAAGGTTTCAGATTTGACTGCAGGGTTCTCTGTCTGATATTCCTATGTCAAAAGTTTCAGATCTAACTACAAGTTTACTCTGGATTAGTTTCCTGCTGTCTATGATATTTCTATGCCTGATATCAAAAGTTTCAGCTTCAACTGCAGGTTTTCTTTGTCTATATGATATCCCTACGCCTGGCGCATAAAGATTTAGATGTAACTGCAGGTTTTCTTTGTCTATATGATATCCCTACGCCTGATGCATAAAGATTTAGATTTAACTGCAGGTTTTCTTTGTCTATATGATATCCCTACGCCTGATGCATAAAGATTTAGATGTAACTGCAGGTTTTCTTTGTCTATATGATATCCCTACGCCTGATGCATAAAGATTTAGATGTAACTGCAGGTTTTCTTTGTCTATATGATATCCCTACGCCTGATGCATAAAGATTTAGATGTAACTGCAGGTTTTCTCTGTCTGTATGATATCCCTACGCCTTATGCCTAAAAGATTCAGATATAACTGCAGGTTTCTCTGTCTATGTTTTTTCCTTGCATTTATAATCTCTGTGACTGATGTTAAAGTCTCAAAGGGTCAGCTCTCCTATCTTGTGTCTCTCTGTGTCTAATATTCCTGTTGTTCATTCTAATGCTTCTGTTTTAAAAACACATTTCCTCTTTACTGGTTTCTTGGGAAGTGTGGTTTAATTATGGCTCCCACTCAAACAGTCTTGAGCAGTAAATGTGAACACAGTACCACTGATTCTTCAGAACTTCTCAAAGCAAGGAAGAAGAAGAAGAAGAAGGGAGGCATTACTGTGGAAGTTGCAGAAGAAATTAAGACTGAAAATTTAACCTCAGAGTCTGCATTTGATGAAAGAGATATGCTGCAGCTTAAGGCAACTCACAGACGTATCCCAAGAATAGTGGAAGAAAAGAAAGATGCCCCTACTCAGACGCTTCAAGCTGCACAGAAAGCGATCGATTGTCTTTATGAACGTTTAGATAAGGAGCAAGAGGCCAAGACTGCACTACAAAGCTGTCTATCTTCAGCAATTGCTAAGTGTGTTCTCCAGGAGAAAGAAAGAGAGCAGTTGGAGAGGGACAGGGTAATCCTGTCAAGTAAGCTGGAGAAGGCCTATGCTGATAATGCGCAGTACCAGAGTTTCATGGCTCAAGTTGGCGCAAAACTGGAAGCCTCTGAGGAGAAGAATTGCCACTTCAACACAGAACTACGTTCTTTGAGAGAGATCTTCGAAGGGTTAAATAGCAGTTTTGAAATGGTAACCCAGGAGTGCAAGAATCTCTATGTCCAAGTCAGTGAAGGAGATAAGAAGCTCCATGAATTAGGAGAGGAGAAGAAACAGTTGGCCCAGGAAAAGTTAGACGTGCAGACAGCACTGCAGAATGCAGTGAGAGTGCTGCAAGAAGAACGTGTCTCCCTAAAGCGGCGCACACAAGCAGAAAATATGCTGCAGAGTCAGCTGCGAGAACTGCGTACACATCTGCAGGACACCAAAGAGAAATGGGTAAATGCTGAAGAAAAGCAGCGAGTTCTGCAGGAAGAAAGTTTCCAGACTGCCTACAAAATAAGTATGATGCAAGATTATTTGAGTACCCAGTGTGTCCCCAAAGAACAGCATGAGGAGCTGAAGGCCACACTGAGCATAACCAGAGCCTCGCTGGAGGAAGAGCTAAAGCTAGCAGCTGAACACACATCTCAGCAGCTCACAGCGCTGCAGGCGCAGATCGCTGAGCTCAAGACACAGCTTGCCAAAAAGGAGGAGAGAGAGAAGGTTTCCGTCTGTCAAGTGGCTGGCCTGACACAGCGCTATGAGTTCAAAATGGCCGATGCCTGCAAATTATTGGACCACACAGCCCGTGATAAGGTCCGGCTGCAGCTGGAGCTGGACAATGCCCGGAAGGAGTACCGGCAGCTGCAGATCAGAAATGAAGAAGATGAAACATATTTAAGCTTTACTCTGAGTCAGCTGGGAGATATGGAGTCGCGACTCAACTCCAAAGAAGCCGAACTGACAACTGCATTGAGTGGGAAAAGAAATGCAGAAGGACAGCTTCAAGAGCTGAAAAATCAAATAGCTGGTCTTAATGAGACTTTAGGTGATACCACAAAACGGCAGTCACAAAAGGAGACCATGGAGCGTGAATTCTATGTTCCCACTGACACATGTGAAAAGTCTGCACCCGTCATTGATGCCCACATTCCTGATGTCCATGCCTCTGCAATGGAGTTGAACGTATCCATTGGGAAGTTCCAGATTCCAAAACTAAAAGAGATATATTGGTCACAAAAAGAGACCACGGAAAGTGAATATGTCCCCTCTGCCGCATGTGAAGAGCCTGATGTATCTGTGTCCGATGCTATGACGTTAGACGGATCCCTGGTGAAGTTCCTTGCTATGCCTAATATTCTTGATGCTGATGCCAACGCTCTTGCGATAAGGATAAATGCACCTCTCACAGATTTCCCATCAGCACTTGACGTACACATTAAGTTGGCCTTCCATCAAGATTTCCCTGAAGAGCCTGGAGGGTTGTCCGGAGTTGTTGCTGATCCCTATGTTCCTGCAAAACTTGGAGTGTTGTCCGAAGGCCATCGTGAGTCGGCCTTCCATCAGGGACACCTTGCTAAACCAGGAGGGTTGTCAGGAGGATCTACTGGCTTCTCTGCCCCTGCTTTTGGGTTGAACGCACCCATTCGGAGGTTCCTTGCTGCACCAAATGTACCTGTGGAGTACCCTCTGCCCACTGACAAGCCACCAGAGGTGGGTCACCTTGAGTCGCCATTTCATCAAGGCCTCCGGGAAGAGCCTGGAGGATCGTCCGGAGAACGCTCTTGAGAGGGGGGAGTAATGTCAGGATTGCCTAGACCTCCTGCCTAGCCATAGCTTCCTTGTCCACTGGGTGTGCTGCTGTCTTCTGTTGGCTCTGGGTTCCTCTGTCTCTGTCTTCTTGTTGCTCCTGTCTCTGTCCTTTATAGCTTGCTTCCTGTCTGTTGCTTTTGCCTTTGCTTGCTAGTCAGACTCCTACAGTATGCTCATGCCTGTCTTTGATCCTGACCTGTTTCCTGTACCTGTACCTGTATTGTAGTCTGCTCACAGTAAAGGTCCTTGCTAGTAATCTGGCTTGTCCCTGGTTATTCCTGCTCCCCGGTCTCAGTCCCTGCTCCCTGTCCTTAGTCCCTGTCCTGCCCCGCCTGTCCTGTTCCAGTCTCCTCGTTGCCGACCTCTGCTTGTACCTGACTTCGCTACCTGCCGCCTGCCTCGGACCCCTGCTTGTTATCTGACGTAGCTACCTGCCGCCTGCCTCGGACCCCTGCTTGTGACCCCTACTACGCTCGTGCTGTTCCGGCCACCGAGATCCTACCCGCCACAGGAGTCTCCCGTGACATATATTCTGGCATATATACATCTTTTACAATAATTCTTTTAACAGGTTTGCCATCTAGCCAGTTTTTAAGGGGGGGGGACCCACTTCCTAAAATATATATGCCAAAACTTGTCATCTCTGTTGAGAAAATTCTGCAAATTAAAACATACAAAAATGAGAGAAAAAAATAATACAGGGTTCACCATTCTCAAACCGCCTTTCTCTCTCGGCAAATAAGTAATGTCTCGCTGTAACACATTCAAACGATTTCCCCAAAGCAATTGGAAAAAAAGGCTATATAAAGTAACAGTAATTTCAGCAGGGGGAAGAAATACAAAATTAAATACACAAAAATAGGTATCAAAAAGATCTTAATCATTTTAACTTTTTCTCTAAAAGAGAATTTCCACTTCTTCCACCGTTCTACCTTTACCTTACAGATGTTCAGTTTCTCCTTACAGTTGTGAACACCATAATTCTCTTTTCCAAAATAAATCCCTAAAACTTTAAAAGAGGCATTGTCTATCTGAATATCCTCAGGTATACTAAAGGGGGTTTCCTCTTTTCCTAACCAGCAGGCCACAGACTTATCCTGATTCACCAGGGAGTTGGAAACATTTGAGTATTTATTTATTTCCTGGTTAATACCTTCAAATGAGCTTTTTGAGGCAACATAAATACAAACGTCGTCTTCATACGCCTGGCACTTAACTCGCCCCTCGTGTTGAGAACCCTCACAGGGTACGGCTTGAATGTGACTGTTCTGCTCCAGGTGTCTTAAAAAGGGGTCTATGGAGAAGATGTATAACAGGGGGCTCAGCGGGCTGCCCTGTCTAACACCCGACTTTATGGGAAAAGATTCCCCTGAAAAAATTCAGCAGTGATTCCATCCACCCTGGGGGATTTATTACCTGAGAGGTCTTAATTGCATTAGACACTTCCCTTGCTGTGATTAGGGAGTCTAAGCCTATCAGGTCATCCTCAGAAACTGATGGGATATTGACAGAATCCAAATAACTGCCCATATCTACAGGATCAATGGGCTATTTGCTAAAAAAAACTCTGTATAATATTCAGTGACAACATTAAGCATCTCATCTTTACTAGTTACACACACACCCTGTGCATCTTTTAGGCCACATATAACCTTCTTTTTAGTTCTGGTTTAACAATTTTCAAAGGGATCTGAAGAATAAATCCCACAGCCATCAAAATGCTTCTCATTTGTTAAAGAGGATAACCGTTCATTGTATTGTATTGTATGTCTTTATTTATATAGCGCCATTAATGTACATAGTGCTTCACAGCAGTAATACATGTGGTAATCCAATAAATAACAGATAATATAAATAACAGATCATGGGAATAAGTGCTTTAGACATTAAGGAAGAGGAGTCCCTGCTCCGAGGAGCTTACAGTCTAATTGGTAGGTAGGGAGAACGTACAGAGACAGTAGGAGGGAGATCTGGTAAGTGCATCTGCAGGGGGCCAAGCTTTATGTGCCATGTGTTCAGAATATTCACAGTGCTATTCATATGCTTCTTTAAGCAAGTGTGTCTTAAGGTGGGTCTTAAAGGTGGATAGAGAGGGTGCTAGTCGGGTACTGAAGGGAAGGGCATTCCAGAGGTGAGGGGCAGTCAATGAAAAAGGTTTAAGGTGGGAGAGGGCTTTAGATACAAAGGGGGTAGAAAGAAGACATCCTTGAGAAGAACGCAAGAGTCTGGATGGTGCATAACGAGAAATTAGGGCTGAGATGTAAGGAGGGGCAGAAGAGTGTAAAGTTTTAAAAGTGAGGAGAAGAATGGAGTGTGAGATGCGGGAGTTGATCGGAAGCCAGGAGAGGGATTTCATGAGGGGAGATGCTGAGACAGATCTAGGAAAGAGTAGAGTGATTCTGGCAGCAGCGTTAAGGATAGATTGTAGGGGAGACAGGTGAGAGGCAGGAAGGCCGGACAGCAGGAGGTTACAGTAATCAAGACGGGAGAAAATGAGGGCCTGAGTCAGAGTTTTAGCAGTCGAGCAACAGAGGAAAGGGCGTATCTTTGTTATATTGCTGAGGAAAAAGCGACAGGTTTTAGAAATGTTTTGAATGTGAGGGGCAAATGTGAGAGAGGAGTCGAGTGTGACCCCAAGGCAGCGTGCTTGGGCTACTGGGTGAATGATCGTAGTTCCAACAGTAATGTGGAAGGCGGTAGTAGGGCCAGGTTTGGGAGGAAGTATGAGGAGCCCTGTTTTAGCCATGTTGAGTTTAAGGCGGCGGAGGGCCATCCAGGATGATATAGCAGAGAGACATTCAGAAACTTTGGTTTGTACAGCAGGTGTAAGGTCGGGTGTTGAGAAATATATTTGTGTGTCGTCAGCATAGAGGTGATAATTAAACCCAAAAGATGTTATTAGGTCACCTAGAGATAGTGTATACAGAGAAAAGAGAAGAGGTCCCAGGACAGAGCTCTGGGGTACCCCCACAGAGAGATCAATAGAGAAGGAGGAGGTATTAGCAGAAGAGACACTGAAAGTACGATGGGAGAGGTAGGATGAGATCCAGGATAGAGCTTTGTTCCGAATGCCAAGAGTATGGAGAATGTGAAGGAGAAGAGGGTGGTCCACGGTGTCAAATGCTGCAGAGAGGTCGAGTAATATGAGCAGAGTGTAATGACCTCTGTCTTTGGCAGCATGGAGGTCGTCAGTTATTTTAGTGAGGGCTGTTTCCGTGGAGTGAGCAGTGCGGAAGCCAGATTGTAGAGGGTCTAGGAGAGAATAGGTGTTGAGAAAATGGAGCAAGCGAGCGAATACAAGACGTTCAAGGAGTTTAGAGGCAAAAGGCAGGAGGGAGACAGGCCGATAGTTAGAAAGACAGGTAGGGTTAAGCTTGCTGTTTTTGAGTAATGGTATGACTGTTGCATGTTTGAAGGAGGATGGAAAGGTTCCAGAGCAGAGGGAGGAGTTAAAAATGTGCGTGAGCGTAGGGATTATAGTAGGAGCAAGAGGTTTTAGGAGATGGGAGGGAATGGGGTCAAGAGGGCAAGTGGTAGAGGGAGAAGAGGCGATCAACAGCGACACATCCTCCTCTGAGACAGTGGAAAAAGAGTCAAGGAAGGCAGGAGGAGAGTTAGGAAGAGGTGTAGGATGGGAGGAAGAAACAGAGGGGATGTTCTGACGTATGGATTCCACCTTTTCCTTAAAATAGTCAGCAAAGTCCTGATCGGAGATGGATTAAGGAGAGGCAGCTGAGGGTGGTTTGAGTAGAGTATCAAAGACAGAGAACAGTCGGCGTGGGTTAGACTTGTGCATGTTGATTAGTGAAGAAAAGTAGGCTTGTTTAGCTTGCGAGAGGGCAGACTTGAAACAGGATAGCACAAATTTGTAGTGAAGGAAGTTTGCGAGAGTATGAGATTTCCTCCAGAGGCATTCAGAGGAACGAGTGGAGGAACGCAGCATGCGCGTATGGGAATTTAACCAGGGTCTAGGGTTAAAAGGGCGAGTGCGGCAGAGAGAAAGCGGGGCATGTAGATCAAGAGAGGAGGACAAGGCAGAGTTGTAGTTCCTGACCAGTTTGTCAGGGTCTGTAGCAGAGCTTAGAGAGGAGAGGGAGGAGTGTAACGTGGACTCATATTGTAATAACCTCATACTTTCCTTAACACACCTATACTGCTCAGAATTCACTTCTTGACCATTCTGCATTCCCGTATACAGTTGCAGCAATTTAGAGCGGAGGACCAAATATTTCTTGTACCTCGCCTGGTTTGTTATACCTGAGGTTTTCTTAAAAAATCTTTTAATGTCTTTTTTAGTGACCTCCCACCAATGCACTATATTGGGATACAGAACTTGTGTGGATACGCAGTCCTTGAAGAACTGTAGGAAACTTTCTCTTACAGTCTCCTCCTGTAACATGGAGGAGTTCAGCTTCCAAACACTGCGACCTAGAATCACAGAGGAATCTAAGTGTAGGGTTATCTGTAGAATAGCATGGTCAGAATATTCTACAGGTGATAATCTGCAGCTGGCAGTATTTACATTGCTCCTAACATATAACCTGTCTATTCTGGTTTTTCTCTCCCCACATACATATGTGTACCCTGGAGTATTTGGGTTGTGAAATCTATAAACATCACTTAAATTAGCCTGTTTACACATATCATGTAGAAACACTATATCATATTCCAATACTTCTCTACCACTGCCACGGTCTAGATTCGAGGTCACACAATTAAAATCACCCCCTAGAACGAGACACTTGGATGTAATTAAGAAAGGTTTAACCAAACCAAACAAATCCCTTCTTTGTTTTTTCGTTTGGTAGCCATACACATTAATTAATCTGTGCTTGACATTCTGGAATGACACATCTAGGATAAGACATCGGCCTGGGCTCAAGTCAATCACTTTTTCACACTGGAAGTCATATCCCTTGAATAGAAACCCCACCCCATCACACAGGTCAGGACCATAGGACCAAAAAGATGCACCGCTTGTCGATTCCGCAGAAACTGCCGAAATTTCCCTAAGGGACGAGAGTCTGGTTTCTTGCAGGAATAAAATGTCAAAGTCTAGGTCCTTGAAAGCGTTATATGCCAGCGATCGTCTCTTCCTGGTTTTTATGGAGTTAACATTTAGAGACCCTACTTTTAGAGGGGTGAGGGATGGATGCGTCATTCTGAGTTGATGTTGTTACACTCCACATGTCCTCTATTTGTGCTTTTTTTTCTCTTTCATTTTCCCTTTGCCAGACGATGACCCTCTTTTGTTGGAAGGTGGCCTCATCTCCACGTCCTGTGAAGCTATAGTTTTATCACTTTTACGGTCCTTCTTTGGGGTAATGGTTGTACCTATGACAGTGGATCCTGCGGGTTGTTCCACCTCCATCCTGTTGATGTTTTGAAGAGATGGTTGCTCCTGAGAATTCCTCGTTGCTTCTGCATCTGGGGCTTCGTGGATACTTGGTTCCTATTTTTCCTGCTGTTCCTCTTCTTCCTTGATCTTCCAC
Organism: Ascaphus truei; assembly: GCF_040206685.1. Taxonomy (NCBI): domain Eukaryota; kingdom Metazoa; phylum Chordata; class Amphibia; order Anura; family Ascaphidae; genus Ascaphus; species Ascaphus truei. The sequence goes on from NC_134491.1 coordinate 3,373,782, forward strand.
CCTACCAGCCCAGGACTTTGTAGTGGCTGACACATGTTCCGTATCTTTAGGCGGTCAATCACTGCATTAAGGTAATTTTTTTAAATTCTTCGACAAGCTCAACTGCACGAGGGTTGTCCTTACTTGCTGGCTTTGCAGCTATGGGAATTTTCTTCCGGGACTTCTGTACCTCCCATGTGGATCCCCCTGCTTCCTCATCATCAGCCGCTGCTTCTAGATGTTCTGGAGAAGGGAGTGCCTTCTGGCTTTGTTCTTTTGTGCTTTCAAGGGGCATCTCCATCTCACGCCTCTCCTGGTGCACTGGTCCCTCTTGGGAGTCTTTGTTCGGTGCGGTCTGAGAAGAGAGGGGATTACTTCTGGTGTCCTCTCTTTCTACTGTGATTTCACTGCGAATTTCCTTTAAAACCTCCTCAATCGGACGCAAACCCATGGAGTCCCTCCTCTCTGCAGCTGGCCTCTGTGCCTCAGAGTGCAGGTCTCTATCTACCTCTGTTGTAGAGTGCTGCAGAATGTACTCTTGTGCTTGATTGTGTTGGGCATGGGAACAGACATTGTATGAAGGCCCAGTTTTTGAGCACACGGTACAAAAAATGTTTTTCTTGCATTCATTTCGGTGGTGCCCCAAATCTTTGCATAGACTGCATTTGATCTTGCTACATCCTGATGAGTTGTCTTTGCCCAGCTCCAGACATGCAAAATAGAAAACAGAAATAGGAAAAAAAATATTATACCATGATGCCAGTACAATCCGTTTTTAAACAGTACAGTATCTTCTATTTTTTGGGGGGGAGGGCGGGCTTGGAGGAGACAAATGGGCTACAGCATGTTACAATAGGACGTTGTCTTTGCCCAGCTCCAGACATGCAAAACAGAAAATAAGCATTAAACAATGAAATAATTAAAAAAAATCAACTGTTTTGAAGAAGACTGGTGGCTTTAAAATAACACTTCACTTCCTCCATACTTGTTCTCCTTAAATTTGCTGGAAGCCCCTTCTTGTATTTATTGCCTTCATACTTGATATTTTGGGTCCACTCGCTGTACATCTCAAAACTGACGTGTGTTTAAAGATGAACTGGGCATATTTCTGAGGAAAACCACCACATCTGATCTTGTATTTCTCCCGGACACTCTGGGGCAGGTCTCTCAGCATGATGTCTGGGAGCTGTACATCCTGGGGGCTGGAGTGGGTGTGCTTCTGGTAGCGGGCGGGGATAAATGGTCGGGGAGGATGCTTTCCTCCTGTCGTGGCCTAGCTCTTACCGGCGTTGTCATCTCCTCCAACAGAAGGGTATATGTATATTCTGGAGATGGAGGGGGTGAGCGTGGGGGGTCCCATGCTTGGTGTTGGCACCGTGAAGGTCCAATTCAGGGATTGAGAGGGTGCATGGGGGGGAGGGATTATGCGGTTCCTCCATGGGAGAATAAGGCACCTCCATGCCACTCTCCTGCTCCTGCATTGGACATACAGGGGCAGGGACTCGAAGCAAAGAATAGAGCCCCGCAATGTTCCTCTCAATCTTATCCAGTTGAACACCCATGCACCTATCCATATTCTCCATGGTCCCCAAAAGACAATCCATCTTGGCCTCCATTCGGTCCCTGTATTGCTCTGTTGAGTTGTCAGTGATTTTGCTACCACTGAAAACATCCTGCATGCGGGCCTCCGAGCTGGATCTGGTGCAAGGAGTGCTGGTGTCACCCAGACAAACATCTGTGTGGCTTGGTGCTGGAGGAGGTGAGCTGGGGGCTTCGGGATGAACATCGGCATTGCAGGGTGCAGGAGCAGGTAAGCTGGGGGTTTCCGGACGAGCATCGGCGTGGATGGGTGCAAGAGCAGGTGAGCTGGGGGTTTCCGGACGAGCATTGGTGTGGATGGGTGCTGGAGCTGATGAGCTGGGAGTTTCTGGACGAGCATCGGTGGACAAAGGGTCAGAGCGGGTGGATGTTTTGGAATCGTGGTGGTGGGCGATGGCAGTGTAAAGTCCGGGACGTCCGATTCGGTGTGTGCAGGGGCACTTCTGGTGTCCATCAAAACAACTTGATCCTTGCTGATTTTGGCCATTTTCTTCTTCACATAAGGGCCAGGGTTCATTGCCTTGGGAGCCTTCGGAACCTTTTCTCTAAGCACCTTTGGCTTTGGCACAGCAGAAGAAAGCAGGTTCCTGCATCCATAGAATCGGGGTTTATCCATGGAAGGAGATGAAAGAATGCACGATACAGTGTCCGTTCAAGAGCTGGTTCAGATAGAGATCAGCGTGTGGGAGGCTATGCATTTTGTGTCACCTTTTATGCACAATATAAACTTATGTGTCCCTATTGGAATTTTTGGGCAGCCATGGACACAAGCTGCAGGTGTTAAAAGTGGGCGTATACTGTACAGTACTTTACCTCTTGTGGTCCATTATAAATACACCATCACTTCTGTTGATTCAATGAACATTGAATATACACTGAATACAATTCGAATATACAGTCCTCTGTGCTTGATTTAGTTCTTGTCTAAATCTTAAAATTGATTAAATATGAAAATAATTTATCACTTAATGTTTTCCATTAACCATGAAGTGGAATAAAATCAATAAAAATCTTGGTGTGAAATTTTATTACAAGTTATGACATGTAATTGAATCACAGTGTATAGTGTGTTGTCCAAAATAATACTGTTGTGTGGCAAAGTTTTAAAAGCATGAAGCTGGTGATACTGACTGTATAAAAGTAAAAAAAGGCAACGTTTAAAAAAAAGCGGTATTGGAGTTCCATCGAACTTCATCCTTATCTTTTGATACTCGATTTCAATGTTTCTGTTCTGGGGAAAAAAAATTATGCTTTAAATTGCAGTAGTGCGCATGTGTCAAGTCACGCTCTAGTGCTCATGTGTACAAGCATTGACGGGCTATGGCAGGCATAAAGTACACTATACCAGGCTGCTCTCCTCTGTGCCTTGCGCCACCCCCCCTGCTCGGCCCGGTGTCAAATGATGCACACATGTGATGTCACGTTGCCATGGTAATTTGATGCCGGGTTACCATGACGACGAGTTGCTGGAAGGGAAGGTACTGTAAGTGTATTATGGAGGCTTCGCGCGATCCCCCAGCATTTAATTAAAATGCCTTGGGGGAGAGCACGGGACCTCTATAACTGCCGTCGTCCCACCCCCAGGGGAATTAAAGTAAATACGGTATAGTGCATTATATTTACCTTCATTATAAACTTTGCCAACCGGGTGGAGATGAGCCAATGTTAGAGGTGTATTGTGCATACAAGCTGGGGTCACTCATATAGTCTGCATTATATCTATCTTCATCATATACCTTGCCAACCGGGGGAGATGACCCAATGTCAGGAGTGTACAGCATTGTGCGTAACAGCCAGGATCACTCATGTAATCAGCATTATATTTGACAGGGGCTTGCTGAAGCTGGTAATCAGACGGGGCCAGGTAGCAAGGATTGCTGCTCACCAGGTTTTCAGTCATGGTCGGCCCGCTATTGCAATAGTATTGGGAAGCAGGTGTTGGTACCTGTACACTGCAGCGTCGGGAAGTACGTACTGTACGAATCTTAAATGGATGAAACCCGACCTTTCTTCTTTTGAAGTCGCCATGAGCAGGAGGAGGGGCTGTGCGAAAAAAGCAATCCTCATTAATTAAAGTTTGCCTTATCGAATGCTTCCAGCCACGTCAGTTCAGTGAAATTTTGAAGAATTCATATTTTTCAATGATATAGTCGTATATCTCTGCTAAAGTCGCCTTCTTATCTGTTCCAGCATTAATTGCAGATAATATGAGAAATGCGTAACTACATTGTGGTTTGGTATAAGGACTTGAAGTAAGGGGGAGTGAGGGAAAGAAGGCGGATAAGCCCTGCTCAGCTGGTGACTAGTGAGGGGGAGACTAGGGGTGGTGCTATCTGGGATAGAATAATATACAGCAATAGGAAAACAGAAATCCCCTTTGATGCACTCACTATAAACCAAAAATAATAACATTTTAATAAATAATCAGAAAACAGAAAAAAAATAAATGCTAATTAAAACCTAAGGTGTAGCGCATGTTGACAAACACTGGTAAGTAAATTTTCACTGGGTACTAAGGAAAACCCTGTTAGCCAATATATAACACTCAGGTATCCCTTGAAGACATCTGGATACTACTTGGTGATAATGGTGACAAAGGTAAGTATGTTCAAATGTGCAGCTCAAGTTCATATATGATAGGGTCAACCCCTGGTAAACCTATAGGGTCTAATGGTGTAACAGTGGATGAAAATAATCCAGTATCACTGCATATATATAGAAATGCAGAGTCTGGGTCCTGCTAAATCACAGACTGCAGCTCCTATAAATTAGGAGATGCAGTGTGTTCACTGGTCTAGCAGACATACAGCTATAATTTGCTGTGATTATAAACAATGGGTGTGCTGTTACACACTATAGCAAACACGATCTTTAACACAAAGTCATTACCTTGTTAAATCTATGACTGAGAGTGGAGGTATGTTGCTTCTAGCTCAGCGTTTGGTGGTTGATTGATATGCCACATATAAAGAAACGCTGGGTATTCAGCATCCACAGCCACCCATGTAGGACCCTGTCTTGAACTGAACAGGCTTCTAGTGCTAGCTAGTGGGATCATATTGCAGCCCATATCTTTATTAACTAGCAGCTGACAAGTACTCCGTGCTGTGTTTGAAAACTGGCCGGGCTACTCGTGACGTCACCCGACACGTGTTTCGTTCCGAAAAGGAACTTCTTCGGGGGTGGGCGGACCTATGCTCCTGTGCGCCATATATACACAATGCATTGTCATGGCAACCCGTGGTGTTGCCTAAATCTCCAAACAATGACGCAGCGTGGGCGTGGCATCACGGACAAGGTAGTTAAAAGGGGGATCCTATTGATCCATAGTACGGGTTAAAACACATAAAGATTGGTCTGAATATGAAACTGATACCCTGAAACATGAAGAGTACTTAATGGGTCACATGACACGTGTGGGGGGCCAAAAATATGGGTAACAAAAGTGAATATATGACATCCCTGTGGGTACATAGTAAGATAACTTAATCAGGGGAACATTATGTCATAATTCGTTTGTCATACATGCATGGGGAAACACCACATATAAAACTGTATTGACCATTGATACTGGTCAAGGGAATCCATTTTCCCATATAAATCATTGGGCAATGATGAAATTGGTATACAGAATATAGATGGACATACAGGGATTTAGAGGAAAGCAGTATATACAAATCCTTCATTTAACCCTCTAGGTGAAAGGGTCCCCAAATTATATATCCACCTGGACTCCTTCTTGAGGAGGGCCGTATCTAGATCCCCTTTACGGATCCCCAGTTTAATCAAATCAATGCCCTGGAAGGTCAAACAGGAAACATCACCCCCATGTACTGAGTTGACGTGTCTAGCTACTGGCACATCTTTCTTGGTATTGATGGTGCTGATATGCTCCAGGATTCTCCTATTCAGTTCCCGCAAGGTTTTCCCCACGTATTTCATTCCACACTTGCATGTTGCCAAATATATCACACCTTCAGATATGCAGTTTATATAATTTCTCATATTATACTGCCTGGTCCCTAGGGCCCCATTGAATTGTTTGGAAGGTAGGATGTATTTGCAAGCTTTGCAGATACTGCATCTATAAGTACCCACTACTTTATTGGTATCAAGCCAGGTAGAAATATTAGGGCTCTGGTAGTGACTATGCACTAGTCGGTCTGCAAGATTCGGTGGTCGTCTGTATGTTATTGACGCCTGGGGATGTAGGATCTTTTTGAAATCCTACTCCTCTAGAAGGACATGCCAGTGCTGATTTATTGTATCCCCGATTTGTCTCCACTGTTTGTTGTAAGTCCCTATTAATTTGTATTTGTTGTATGTCATCTTGTTCTTTTTTCTTGGAATAAAGAAGTGTTACCCTGTCTGTATGTTTGGCTCGATTGTAAGCCCTATTTATACATGTGCGACTGTACCCCCTATTAAGAAATGTATTTCTCATTTTAGCAGATTGAATCTCAAAGTCCTTTGTTGAGGAGCAGTTTCTCCTAACCATTAGATATTGCCCCATAGGTATCCCTTGGATTAAAGGCTGGGGGTGATGGCTTGATGCCAGAAGCAAGTTATTCGTTGCAGTCTCTTTGGTGTGTACTGTGGTTTGGAGTAGGCCTTTATCATCCTTATAGATATCTAAATCCAAGAAGGTGATACACTCCTGGCTGATGTCATAAGTCAATCTCGGATTGTGATTGCTCTGATTTAATGTATCCACAAAAGACAGGAACAGTTCTTTCGTGCCTCTTCAAACCACCAGCACATCGTCGATGTACCGTGACCACAGTTCTATATGCTGTGTGAACTCTGACATTGTTTGAGTGAAAACACTGACTTCTTCCCACCAACCCAGGTAAATATTAGCATATGTGGGGGCACATGTTGTGCCCATTGCTGTTCCCTGGAGTTGGTGATAAAACTTGTTCTTAAATAAGAAGAAGTTGTGTGTCAGTACATATTCTAAGAGTTTCACTACAAAAATATTGTGGTCTTTGTGTTCATTGCTTCTGGCTTTTAAGAAGAATTCAACTGCTGCAAGGCCTATTGGATGTTGGATACTGGTGTATAGAGATTCTACGTCCATAGACGCCAAATATCTTTTTGGGGTTACTTCTATACCATCAATTTTTCTGAGGATATCAGTGGTATCCTTGGTATATGACGGGAGGCTGATAACGAAGGGTCTCAAGACCAGGTCAAGGTAAGTGCTTGCATGCTCACTCAGAGACTCCATACCTGAAACTATCGGCCTCCCTTGTGGATTCTGGGCATCCTTATGAAGTTTCTGTATGGTATAGAACGTGGCTATCTTAGGTTTATTCACCAACATGTAGTCATGTTCTTGCTCTGTTATTACTTTCTTAGTGAGACCTTCTCTCAGAATGGTTTGTAATTCCCTATGAAACATTTTTGTTGGGTCACTTTGTAACACTCGATAGCAAGTACGATCACCTAGGAGTCTGATGTTTTCACACACATATTTGTTCTCTTCCATGAGTACTATGTTTCCTCCTTTGTCGGAGGGTTTAATAATAACTCCCTTTAGGTCACTGAGTTCTTGCAGAGCTGTTTTCTCTACTGATGTTAAGTTATCAGTGCCCCCCTTAGGTAATATACGTTCAAGATCTTTTACAACCAATCTAATAAACATATCAATGTTGGAATTGGTACTCATGTGGGGTGTGAAGCGACTCCTTGGTCTGAGTGGTGTAAACGGGCCCTGTCCTAAGGTCCTATTACTCTCCACTTCTAATGCTACTAGGATACTATAGGCCTCAAGGTCCATTTAACTGGCGGTTTCTAAAAAATCAGATGGTATAGTGAAATGTTCCCTTCTTTTATACATTTTATGTAGGGCTAGTTTGCGGCCAAAAAGGTGAATATCTTTGACCCAATCAAAGTGATTTAAATTGCAGGAGGGGGTGAGGGAGAGTCCTTTCTTAAGGACAGATAACTGTGCTGATATTAGTGTAACAGATGTAAGATTTACTACCTGTAATTCATTTAATATCTCCTCCTCCCTCTCCCCTTGTTCCTCCCTCTGTAGCCCCAGACCTCTCGATCCCTGAGTCTGTCCGTGTCCTCGCCGGGTCTTCCGCCTCGCCCCCTGCTGTGACCACCCCTCGGATTGCCTCGCGGAACCTCTAAAAAAGTCCTATCTTCTGCTAAATGTGTAGGGGGGTTCTCTGGAGGAATTAATTCCTCATTATCCGAGATTTCTCATTCTGTAGAAGTGTCATGATAATCTTTATTCCTCTTGTTTTTGTTAATTTTATAGATTTTTCCAATTTCAAAATCATTCATATCCCTCATGAGTTTTTTTCTGTTTTCTTTCTTTAATATCTTTTGTAAACTTGTCAATATTTTTCTTGAGTTTGCTTTCTAAATCTAAGTAATCGGGGTTGTTCTCCCAGACACTTATATTGGCAAGTTCTACATTGAGGTCACCCGTAGCCTCCTCCCATTTTTTGGTCTCTTAGTCTACTAATAAAACAATAAGCTCCTTTGAGCAATTTGACAGGATATTTTCCCACTTGTTCTTGAAGCTCTCATCATCAATCACATATGCTGGAAATAGATTGATGCGAAGGCCTCTTGGGATCATTTCCTTAGTTATATAATTGCGTACGATAAGCGTCTCCCATAGGAGTCTCGTTTCTTTTTTGTAACACCTCTCCAAATTATTGAAAAATTACTTAATGTCTGCAGGCGGGGTCGTTACCCCCTCTGCCAATTTAACTGAAAATAGTTATTCAGACTTGGCATGATGTCCATTCACCAAGTTCAGGGATAGCAATGTAGAATAATGGGACAAGCATTGTGTATACTGTGGAGATTTTAATTATGAAACGCCTAAATTTGATAATGTCTTCAGTGACCAAGGTCAATTTACAATGGTTGACTGTAGTGGCCACTCTTTCATCCAGTTTTTAAACACCTGCAAATTGACTACATACAATTCACTGGTTGCCCTGTGCAAAGGGATTCACTTTTGCCATCTGGCGGAAACACGCACAACTGCACCCAAACAAATCACAATCACAGTAATCACGGAAATCAACAACGGTAAACACGTGTGTGATTGCAAGCCTTCATGGAAGATTAACAAGTGGAAAACGCGTGGAATACAGCAGACTTTACGAAAATGGCGCAGAAAAATGATCGAATAATGGCCGCTGCATCTGTAGTTGCAACAATTTAGAGTGGGGGACCAAATATTTCTTATACCTCACCTAGTTAGACCTGTGGTTTTCTTAAAAAATCTTTTTATGTCTTGTTTAGTAACCTCCCACCAATGCACTATATTGGGATACAGAACTTGTGTGGACATACAGTCCTTGAAGAACTAAAGGAAATTTTCTCTTACAGTCTCCTCCTGTAACATGGAAGAGTGCAGCTTCCAAACACTGCAACCTAGAATCACAGAGCAATCTAAGTGTAGAGTCACCCCCTAGAACGAGACATTTGGATGTATATAAAAAGGTTTAACCAAACAAAACAAAACCAAACAAATCCCTTCTTTATTTTTTCGTTTGATAGCCATACACATTAATTAATCTGTGCTTTACATTCTGGAATGACACAGCTAGAATAAGACATCGGCCTGGGCTCAGGTCAATCAGTTTTTCACACAGGAAGTCATATCCCTTAAATACAAACCCCACCCCATCACACAGGTCAGGGCCGTAGGACCAAAAAGATGCACCACTTGTCCATTCCGCAGAAACTGCTGAAATTTCTCAAAGGGTCGAGAGTCTGGTTTCCTGAAGGAATAAAATTTGAAAATCAAGGTCCTTGAAAGCCCTATATGCCAGCGATCTTCTTTTCCTGGTTTTTATGGTGTTGACATTTAAAGACCCTACTCTTAGAGGGGTGAGGGAGGGATGTGTCATTCTGAGTTGTTGTTGTTGCTACATACTACATGTCCTCTATTTCTGCTGTTCCCCCTTCGTTTTTTCCTTTGCCAGATGATTGTAACGCTTGCGCTCACCACGAACAAGGCGAGACCCCGGTACTGAGGTGGGAAAGTACAAGACTGTGCACCCACAGCAGCGGAAGCACGCCTGGAGGGTGGATAGTCAGCCTAGCCGGGTGTGGGTTGGAGAGAGTGGGTTAGTGTGAGTACTTTCTGGAGTCCAGGGGTGGAGCCAGTGGGATGGTTAGTGTCTGTTGTGCCGTGGTCTAGGGTTGGAGCCAGGAGAGTGGTAGATTGTCCGAAAGCCGGGGTCTGGGATGGAGAGGCGGGGTAGTCAGATACAAGCCGGGGTCTTTATCCAGAGGTGGTCCAATAGTCAAGCCAGGGTCTTTATCCAGAGGGGATTTTATAATCAAGCCAGGTCGATACACAGGAAAGCAACAGAGAACACAGCAAGGCACAATCAAGGCAAGGCAAACCAAACGCAGGAACATAAGGTCACAAGAGTTATGCTCAGCAAAGCAGGAAGGGAAGTGGAAGTCCTTTATAGCAAGCAGGAACCAATGAGGCTGGGGGCAGAACGGAGGTGCGGCCTCCGCGGGGATCAGGATAGGCTGCAGAAGATAAGGGGCACTTAGAACAGTTGCCACGCAGCTGGGGGGCGGTGCACGATGTCACATGTGCGCACCACATGAGAGACAAGCACGGTGCATCCAGGGAGCGGAGTAAGACTCCATGGCATGGCCAGATGAGCTGCGCGTGTGCGCCCGCATTCTGTAAACAGAGCGAGGATGCGCGCACGATCAGCAACCAGCGCAGAGGTCTGCAAAGAAGCTGGTAAGGAGGGAACACGCCGTATAAGACGGTTTCCCCGATTCCTTACAACGATGACCCTCTTTTGTTTGAAGGCGGCCTCATCCCCACGTCCTGTGAGGCTATAGTTTTTTCACTTTTACCATCTCTCTTTGGTTTAATGGTTGTACCTATGACAGTGGATCCTGTGGGTTGCTCCACCTCCCCCCTGCTGATGTTTTGAGTAGATGGTGCCTCCTGGGAATTCTTCGCTGCTTCTGCATCTGGACTTCGTGGTTACTCAGTTCCTCTGTTTCCTGCAGTTCCTCTTCTTCTTTTTCTTTGATCTTCCACCCTACCAGCCTAGGACTTTTGTAGTGGCTGACACATGTTCCGTATCTTTAGGCGGTCAATCACTGCAGTAAGGTAATTTTTTTTAATTCTTCGACAAGCTCAACTGCACGAGGGTTGTCCTTACTTGCTGGCTTTGCAGCTATGGGAATTTTCTTCTGGGACTTCTGTACCTCCCATGTGGATCCTCCTGCTTCCTCATCATCAGCCGCTGCTTCTAGATGTTCTGGAGAAGGGAGTGCCATTTGGCTTTGTTCTTTTGTGCTTTAAAGGGGCATCTCCATCTCACGCCTGTCCTGGTGCACTGGTCCCTCTTGGAAGTCTTTGTTCGGTGCGGTCTGAGAAGAGAGGGGATTACTTCTAGTGTCCTCTCTTTCTACTGTGATTTGTGTGCGAATTTCCTTTAAAACCTCCTCAATCGGATGCAAACCCATGGAGTCCCTCCTCTCTGCAGCTGGCCTCTGTGCCTCAGAGTGCAGGTCTCTATCTACCTCTGTTGTAGAGTGCTGCAGAATGTACTCTTGTGCTTGATTGTGTTGGGCATGGGAACAGACATTGTATGAAGGCCCACTTTTTGAGTACACGGTACAAAAAATGTTTTTCTTGCATTCATTTCGGTGGTGCCCCAAATCTTTGCATAGACTGCATCTGATCTTGCTACATCCTGATGAGGTGTGATCTTGATCGACACTTAAAGCCGCATTTGGGCTGCCCACGATAGAAACACCTTCCTCTTTCATTTCCAATGCATAGGAAGTTTGGTACTGCACCGACACACTTTATTCGAGCAAATACCCAGTATGTACCTGGCAGATACCTGGAATGCGCCGCTCCTCACCTCTGACAAGCCCCGTTGCGTTTGCCTTCCCAGCCTGGGTTCATGCCTGGCTGACGGGCGGCTGATCTGTTAAATGATAATGATTAGGATTTAATAGGCTGCAATGCTTCGCGTGTCTACCAGATGGCATAAATTCATGAATTGTAATGCAGTATATATATATATATACTGTGCAGTATTGCAGCCAGCGGGAATAAAATGCTTCAATCCCTGCCTGGAAAATACCTCAATGCACTCGGGCAGAAAACAGTCACAAACCTCAATACACCCGGGTATACCCGAATTCGTGGGACTAGCCGAGCTCGAATAAAGTGTGTCGCCAGTGTAAGTGTGTCACAGTGTTGTCTGGGAGGGATCTTCAATGAAGTCTCATGGGAAGACAAACAAACAAATAGGACAAAAACAAGAAAGAAAAAAGGAAAAGATCATAGTGGAACATGAAAACAACAATAAACAAATAAACACTGAAAGGATTGGCAAGGAAATAATTACAAATTTAATACAAGTGAATTAAAATATATAAATAAACAACAAACACATGTATGTTGGGCTGGAGACACTATTCAAGCTATGACATCCGGTAGGGGTAAAATTGAAACCCTACTTACAGCAAGGCTGAAGGATATAGACCCTTAGCACAACTGTCCAGTAATTCAGGCCGATGCCTAGGCAGTAAATGGTAGTAGCACAGCCTCCTAAGGTCCACGGTGCCGGGACGGCCACTGCTGCCACACACGGAGGTTTCCAGGTATGTGAGGGGTGCCGCAGGGAAAAGCCGGGACCCCACGCTGCCGGAGAGCAGCTGGAACTTCATCCAGGTTATCAGTGCTGATTGCAGGCACCAGGTACAGCTGATTTTCCTCTCTCAGTGAGGTTTCCCCTCTCTGGCAATCTGACTCCCTGCAGCCTCTGTGTGTCTCCCTGCAGCCTCTGTGTGTCTCCTTGCAGCCTCTGTGTGTGTCTCCCTGCAGCCTCTGTGTGTGTCTCCCTGCAGCCTCTGTGTGTCTCCCTGCAGCCTCTGTGTGTGTCTCAGCAGCTGAGAGTTGTTCCAGGTTAGCAGTGCTGGTTTCAGGTACCTGTGTAATCTGTGTATCTATCCGGGATTTAACCTTTTCTGGCTCACAGTTTACAGTAGCTCCATTGCCTCTTCAGAGTTTAAAGTAATGGGCTCCGATTGAGAAGAAAGTTTCCCAGGGTCTCTTTCCATTGTTTCTGTGTCAGCTGCTGTTTGCAGTGTACCTGTGTTTGCCTCCTGACAGACTCGTATTGTAATCACCTCATAGGAGGCTATCAGCCTCAGTTACCATGAGCTGAGGACTCTCAGCCTCTCTTCCCTTATCACATTCAACATTCAGCCTCTGCATTGTGTTTGGGCATGACCAGGGAGGCGCGAGAATCCCCCCTTTTACCATTAACCACACAAAACCTACAAATAACTACAGACACAATCTGGAGGTATAAAAGGCAGCAGCTTTGTTAATTTATATAAAGATAGCGAAACTGCTAGTCCCTGCCAGAATGCTCGATTAATAGGTTAAGTAAAGGGTCAGCAGGGGCTTGGGCCGGCGTCACGAGAGGGCTCCCGAACATTACGTCCTGGTGACTCGCTCCCTCGTCTCTACCCCCGGCTTTAACAGAGTGAGCCCCTTCTGCCAACGACAAGCACTTACCCTCCAAAGGCAACTTGGTCAAACTGACCACTCATTTAGGAACTTCTTGTAACAGACGTGCTCGCCACAAACCCGGACTGGACCACAGGGCTGAGGTGGGGATAGAGAAACACTGACCTCAGACCACGAAGTTGGGTCCGGATTGCAGATTCCACCATCATGGGTACCCGGGTCGGGGTTGGAGATAGCAGGGTAAACAGTATCCAGGCTGGTGTCCAGATTGGCGGCACAGGAGCAATGGTCGAGGTCACAGGCTGGGGTTAAGGTAGACGGCACAGGAGGATGATAGAGGTCACAGGCTGGGGTCAAGGTAGGTGGCACAGGAGGATGGTTGAGGTCACAGGCTGGGGTCGGTACCAGGAAATGCTTCAACGTAGGAGCTTCAGCATAGGAATGGCCACTGGAAGGAGGACAGGAACTGAAAGTAATGAAGACCTCTGGAAGCAGGGTATATGCAGACAGGCCTCAGGAACAATGAAGCTATAGCGCTGGGGATCCAACGCTTCAGCACAGGAAGGCCAGGCAGAGGTGCTAGTGACAGGCACAGGTTACAGGAATGAAAGGATTTATGCTCAGCCACTTCCTGGGGGGAAAGGGTGACCCTAAATAGCATAAGCAACCAATAGGGAAAGAGCTGCACAGCAAGCAGCATCAAGACAAACAGGAGTCTGAGTTCAGAACCAGGCGATTCCAATAGCTGTTCAGGGAGAGCTTTGCCTGGAACCTCTAAATCCCTGTATGGGGGAGTTCCAGCCAAACCCAGGACAGGATCTCTTACACTTCTTTCCTTGTTTGCAAAAGTATTTTGGGTTTTACACTGAAACAAGAAAGAAATGTTAATATTGCCCAAACCATATTGTCCCCTCACTCCATACAACGCCCCAAAACCTGGTTGTGGGCTAACATTCTAAAATTGAGGGATGGGTGGGTGGGTGAATGGGTAAACCGCTGCAGCCAGGAGCAAGTAAACGCACTCGCTCCCGGCTGCTGACCTGAGTCCTAAGCCCCTTCCCTGCCTACGCACACCACAGCGGCCAATCAGGAGAAAGGGAGGCCGCGCCCCCCGGTCATGGCACTCTATCGCCTATGCAGGCTAGACAGGTTGGTTGACCAGGGAGGCGCCAGAATCCCACCTTTCCCTACCCCCACAAAACCTACAAATAACGACAGACACAATCTGGAGGTATTAAAGGCTGTGGCTTTGTTTATATAAAGATAGCATAACTGCTAGTCCTGCCAGAATACTCAGTTAATAGGTTAAGTAAAGGGTCAGCCGGGCCTTGGGCCGATGTCGCGAAAGGACTACCGGAAGTTACGGCCCAGTGACTCGCCCCCTCGCCTCTACGCCCGGCTTTAACAGCGCCGAGTCCCTTCTGGCAAGGACAAGCACTTACCCCCCAACTGTCGCCACCGACGGGTCTATTTAACCCCCCTTAAATTAGGCCCATACAGCCAGACTCGCAATAACCCTCTCCACACCCTCCTGCAACTCGTTGTTAAACATGAAAAAGAAGATCAAACCGCGCCCTTGCTTCCTAAAGGGGATCTTGAAGTAGATCAACTCTCCCCTCTTGCTGCTGCTGTGATGTGAAGGCACCCCTCCTCCACTGATTACTTTCGTAGGAAGACTCCGACGTCAGATGATGATAGAAAATAAACACAGAAGCGCACCAAGGGTTAAGAAAATTGTAATACACAATAAGTATAATAACAAGTAAAAACTTACATATCAAAATATATAAGTCCAGTAGCGGCCAGTGCATAGGTCCAAACGAGTTGGTGGGCGCAGGAGGTATAAGCTGGAACTCACAGATCAGTCCCGCGCGTTGGGGCTGACTTGCTTGGCAAAACCTCAGATGTTACTTCCGGGTTGCGGCTTGTCGCAGGACCCGTGTTGAGTAGCCCTCCAATCGCCTGTGTACTTCCTTCCCAGCACACGTCCCACTCGAGCGAGCAGATGGAAGCAGCTCAAAGCTCCGTGGGAGAGCCGGGACCGGTACAACCAAGCGTCTGGACACCAACATGCACTGTGTGAACTCCGCAACGCATTTCACACAATTCAGTGCTTCATCAGGCAGTGTTTAGGACACCTACAGGGGGGCTTTTTATGCAGTCAATCCAATGGAACTTGATTGAATAATTAAATAATTAATGGATACACTATAGATGGAAAATACCTATCGAACTGTGAGTCTATATAAACAATCCCCTATAAGTATAAAGTAATTACTAATATGTGTATGATTTCATAACACATGGATATAAATATAAAAAGGGGGGGGGGAAGAGTATGGAGTTAATACACTGCTAAAAGCTGTCCTTGTAAGTGATATAAACATGCTTGGTCATATACACTGGCGACACACTTTATTGAAGTGCGGCCAGTTCCGCAAGCCGGGAGATTTCCCGGCTTGCAAGTAGCATCCCCTCGGCGTGCCGCGCGTCACCGATGCGCGGTCACGCGTCATCGGGTGCCTGCACCCCCTGCACGCGCGTCCAGGGCTCCCCGAGGGAGCCCTGGTGTCCCGCGATGTGGGGGATGGCGGCAGGGGGTTCCGGGGGACCCGGCGGACCCGGAGAGGAGAGGGGGAAGCCGCGATCGGCGGGCCTCTCCTCCGCTGCTTCGGTGCGCGCCCGGCACCCTCCGGCACGCGCCAGGTAACTGCTGCGGCCGAGAACGGGCAAATGCTCGAATAAACTCGGCCGCAGCAGTATAAGTGATATAATCTCACAAGACCACAATTAATCTCAGAAACACAACGCTACATAAAATAATGAAAAAAGAGGAAAAGAAAAAAATAAAATACAAAAACATAACACTACATAAAAAACATATGATTGAATAAAAAGGAGAAGCTGATAAAGTGCAAAAAGGGGATCTATAGGAAGGAATTGGGAAAAAATGGGAAGGGGGAGAAGGGGGGGGGGCAGAAGGGAAGGGGAGGGAAAAATGAATAATGTAATCACAATACAACCTAATTCCCATCTATCTTAGAAATGGTGTAAGTTCAACATAGTCATTGAGACCTCCCGGGTACTTGGACTGCAGTGTAAAAATCCAAAATTGCTCTCTTTTGGCAATTTGTAGATCTCTATCTCCTGCTCACACCACCCATGATCCTTTCAATTCCCATATATTGTACACCCACCGTACTACAATTATGTACATCTTTAAAATGAGTCAAGAGGTGAGTGAGGGGTTTAGAGGTTGCTTCTAATTTAGGGATATTGGAAATATTGCGTAGATGCCCCATGATGCGTAACTTCAAGTTACGTTTAGTTCTGCCCACGTATTGCAGTATATACACAACATACGTGGACAGGCAATCAACGTAACCTGAAATTTCACATGCAAGCCCTGTAACAAATTATTTAAAAGATTTGTGAGTAAACATTTTTGGGCAAATCTTGCATCTGGTGCATCTATAGTTGCCCACCACTCCTAATATATCCCTCAAATCTTTTTTCTTAGGTTTATCGGTGCCCTTTAGCAAACTAGGGGCAAGGATAGTTTTGAGGGTTGGTGCCCTTTTAAAAACAATAGGTGTTTTTTTGGCAAGAATTTTTTTAAAAATGGGATCCATAAGTAGAATGTGCCAATGTTTTGACAAAATTATTTTTATAAAATTGTGTGATTTATTAAATTGGGTGACAAAGAAGGGTGTTTCTTGTTTAGCCCTAATACAATCTACAGTAGTGAATTCAATTATATGTGTATTGTCGGCTTGCTGATCATTAAATAAACTTTGTTTATTTTTAATAATCTTTTGGTTTTTACTTTTCTTTTTTAATAAAGATTCTCTATTTTTGTTTAAAGCTTTGAGGTAGGATTCAGAAATAAGCTCCTCTTGGTAACCCTTTTGTCTAATGCGCTCAATGAGTACTTTAGACTGTTCCTTATACAGTAGATACCAATATTTGCACAATTTCTTCTAATACGAAGAAATTGGGTATAAGGAATATTTGCAATGCATTTCTTTTCATGTCCGCTCTCTGGATGTAAATAAGAGTTTACATTGGTTTCTTTGAAAAAGGTTTTAGTTAAGAGTGAATCCCCCTGAGTATAGATAATCAAATCCAAAAAGGTAATGTGATCCTTCTGGACATCACTGGTAAAGGTGAGATTGAAATTATTAACATTAATTTTGTCAACAAAGCTATCAAATGACGCCTTGTCACCGTCCCAGATGACCAGAATATCATCGATGTATCTCCTCCACAGTTTTAAATGTGGAAGAGACACATCAGAACTCCAAATATGCAATGACTCCCACCATCCCATGTAAAGATTAGCAAAAGATGGTGCAAAGCGTATCCCCATTGCAGTGCCACAAAGTTTTAAATAAAATTCATGCTGGAATAAAAAATAATTGTGTTGAAGAATAAATTCAATAGAATCATGAATAAAGTGACGTTGAATGAGTGGAAGTGTATCGTGAAGTGCTAAATAGAAATCTATAGCCTCCAGTCCACCCTGATGTGGTATAGATGTATAAAGTGCCTGAACATCTAAAGTGGCCAATAAATATGTGTTAACCCAAGGAAAATCAGTAAGTAAAGTGAGAACCGAAGTAGTGTCTAATAAATGTGAAGGGAGTGTGGACACAAGTGGTTGTAAGAATGTGTCCACATACTGAGAAAGATTAGCTGTGAGAGAATTGATACCAGAAATTATAGGACGCCCAGGTGGATCAATAAGTGACTTGTGAATTTTAGGTAAGTGATAAAGAATGGGGATGGTGGGAGCAGTGCAAAGGAGATAATCATATTCTCCCTTGGTCAGTACACCCGACTTTCTTGCCCCATCTAACAACAATTTTTAGTCTACTTGATACTGTGTAGTCGGATCTTTGAGTAATTTGCAATATGAGTTGCTATCAGATAGCAATCTCATGGCTTCCTTACAATAATCAGTCCTATCTTGAAGGACGATGCCCCCACCTTTATCTGACACTCGTAAAATGACATCTTGGTTGATATTTAGTTGTCGTAATGCCTGTTTTTCTTGAGCAGTTAAGTTATTAGTATATCTACAGTTCTCTTCCTGTGATAGACAGAGGATGAGACACGCACTCAATATCAATGGTAATAGAGGTGGGGTACTTAGCTGCCGGTGCGCTGGTCCTGGGGAGCTCCTGTAGTCCCAAATGTTCCAGTGCAAAGAAGAAGAAGCAGGCACACGGTCTTACTCAAAAGGAGGTTTAAAATGCCATAAAGTCCAACGTTTCGGCAGTCAAATACTGCCTTTCTCAAGGTGAAGGCTACCAAACACATGAAAACAGTCAAAATATATACCACCCCCCCTGATACTCACCCCTCACCATTCTTCCACATAACCAGGATGTTGATGCCCACCTGATGACGTCAGAGCTACCATATGTCGCCCCCTAGTGACGTCAGACATCTAGGTCTAAATCCCTGGCAATACATCATAGAGCTGTCTTGGAGGACTGCAGCCACAGCCACACCTCTCCCCAGACTGAACACTCCCCCATGATGACGTCAGCGTGACCTGGCCGTCAGGGGGGGGGGAAAGGGGGGGGGGCGTGCACCAATCAAGACTGTACTCACAGGGCTGGACAAAGATGTATCCGTCGCCATGGGATCAGTGTCAGAGCAGGGAGGAGTGAGACACTCCTATAAATCACCCTGAAAGTGTAAATAAACCACACACCAAAATATTAATAAAGCATATGTGCACAAAACTAATACAGCAATATTCTATTAAAAACATGTGCCTTTTGTCTATGGGTTGCGTTTCTCAAAGCCTCTTGGATCCTTTTCCAGGATTCCTGAAGATCCTTGATTCGGTCATCGGTCGCTGGAACCCCGGAAGGAACTGAGGTGATGGGCAGCTGACCCGGGTGAAAACCATAATTAATGAAAAAAGGGGGTTTCAACGTGGAGCTGTTCTTTAAATATTAATAAAGCATATGTGCACAAAACTAATACAGCAATATACTATTACAGACATGTGTCTGTATACTGCTGATGACATCAGTATAATCCTGCAAAGTTACAGTGAAATGCCACATAAGAATATGCAGTACATCAGTATTTAGAATATACTAGTGTGTATACCTAGGTCAGAAATGGGTATACACAGCCAGGGGGGGGGGGAGGGGGAGGGAGGGAGAGGGGGGAGGGGGAAAGGGAAGAAAAACAGGGAAAAAAACACACAAAAAGGATAATCTTCCCAACAGGTAAGTGCAGAGTCCATGGATGGTGCAAGATCAAATATGCCTGTAGAAAGACAAAAAAATACCTTCTATTAAGGAAGCATTTTAAATTCTGTTGCTCATTAAGACCCATACCGTTACTGGTATTTAAAGCATGTATCCAGAATGCTTCACGTCTCAATAAGAAAGTCTCCCTATCCGGAGTGCCTTGTCTAGGTGCTACTGACTCAATACCCATGATGCGTAAAGAGGCAACATTATGATTGTGTTCCACACAGTGTTGCACAAGAATAGAGGGATCCGTACCTTTTCCAATTACACTTTTATGTTCAATGAACCTTGTTTTTAACATTCTTATGGTCTTACCCACATAAAGAAGACCACATGGACACTTTATTACGTACACTACATATTCAGATCTACATGTCATTCTATTTTTAATTTTTATGATCCTCCCGCTATGGGGGTGACTGAATTGACTACCGGTAGTCAGACTGTTACAGACCGAGCAGCTCATGCATCTAAAGTTACCCGGTCTTCCACCCTCCAGAAAATGAGTAGTTCTGTAGTTACCCTCATTATCTGCATGTATCAGGCTATCCGCCAGATTCCTCCCTCTTTTGAATGCCACCATTGGTGGTACACAGCAACTTTCAGATAATATATCATCATTTTGCAGAATATGCCAATGTTTAAGAATGGTAGATTTAATAAAACCACCAGCATTACTGTACGTAGTCGTAAATACAAGCCTGTCCTCCTTCTTATTTTTGGTAGCACTTACCTCTTTATCCAGTGCCCGGTCTAACACAGCAGGAGGATATCCCCTAGCCAGGAATCTACTACGTAGTTCTCCAATAGCTGGTTCAATATTATCCTTCCTGCTCGTGATTTCGCAGACTCGGACTTTCTGTGAAAAAGGTAATGCATCAATAAGAGAAGGAGGATGATGGCTATCTGCCCTTAAAATGGCAATTCTGTCTGTATCCTTTCTAAAAAGAACAGTATGTAACTCCCCATTAGTCTGTGTAATGAGGACATCTAAAAAAGAGAGTTGCTGTGTACTCCATGTATTAGTGAGGCGGACCGGTGAATGGGGACCATTAAGATACTCAAAAAAAGATAACAGCTGATCCTCCGTACCTGTCCATATGAAAAACAGATCATCAATATATCTGTAATAGCTTTTAATATGCACAAAAAAGTCTGATTTATAGATGTACTGCTCTTCGAAATGTGTCATGTATATGTTGGCGTAAGCAGGGGCCATATTACTGCCCATTGCTGTCCCCTTAATCTGCAGGAAGAAATCACTCTCAAATCTAAAATAATTTTTATAGAGAATGAAATGTAAAATGAGCATAATGTATTCAATTGGAACAGTATCACTATAATGGCGAATGAGGGCGGCCTTGATTATCTCAAGACCTTCAACATGGGGGATTATTGTATAAAGGCTAGACACATCTAAACTAACCAGAATATGATTAGTCCCATCACCAGGTGAGTTTTTTAATTAAATCAACCCCTTGCAAAATTTGTAGACACATTTCTACAACCTATAGCACAGACAGCCAAGTCATACATCAAAGACACGTTTGATTTCCTTGACAAATTAAAAAACTCACCTGGTGATGGGACTAATCATATTCTGGTTAGTTTAGATGTGTCTAGCCTTTACACAATAATCCCCCATGTTGAAGGTCTTGAGATAATCAAGGCCACCCTCATTCGCCATTATAGTGATACTGGGCCTCATGCAGAGAGCATAGAATTTTAAAATTGGCGAATTTCATAAAAAGTAGCTTTTTTGGAGAGTTTTATTCTCCATATGCAGAAAAGTGCGAATTCTGCTATGTTTAACATGGATGCGTGTGGCGAGTTTAAATTGGCGAGATGCGCGCTTCAGAAACGTGTAAAAACAAATTCGCGCCTTTTTTTTCCCCTTTACTATAGGCGGCGAGCGCCATCTTGCCATCTTTTCCTGGCGCGGCAAAAATGCGAGAATCGCGCCATTTTCTTGGCGCGAACAGCCGCTACATGCCGTTCGCACCTCTCTGCATTCGGAGAGTTTTAAAAATGGCGAGATTGAGGTTCTCGCCAGCCGCGAGGCGAGTTTTAGCAATTGAAAAAACAAAATGGCGCGTTTTTCGGAACTCGCCATTTTCTGCCGGTTTCTGCGTGAAATTGTACAAAAAATGGCGAATTTCGAAATAACGATGCTCTCTGCATGAGGCCCACTGTTCCAATTGAATACATTTTTTATGCTCATTTTACAGTTCATTCTCTATAAAAATTATTTTAGATTTGAGAGTGATTTCTTCCTGCAGATTAAGGGGACAGCAATGGGCAGTAATATGGCCCCTGCTTACGCCAACATATACATGACACATTTCGAAGAGCAGTACATCTACAAATCAGACTTTTTTGTGCATATTAAAAGCTATTACAGATATATTGATGATCTGTTTTTCATATGGACAGGTACGGAGGATCAGCTGTTATCTTTTTTTGAGTATCTTAATGGTCTCCATTCACCTGTCCGCCTCACTAATACATGGAGTACACAGCAACTCTCTTTTTTAGATGTCCTCATTACACAGACTAATGGGGAGTTACATACTGATCTTTTTAGAAAGGATACAGACAGAAATGCCATTTTAAGGGCAGATAGCCATCATCCTCCTTCTCTTATTGATGCATTACCTTTTTCACAGAAAGTCCGAGTCTGCGAAATCACGAGCAGGAAGGATAATATTGAACCAGCTATTGGAGAACTACGTAGTAGATTCCTGGCTAGGGGATATCCTCCTGCTGTGTTAGACCGGGCACTGGATAAAGAGGTAAGTGCTACCAAAAATAAGGAGGACAGGCTTGTATTTACCACTATGTACAGTAAAGCTGGTGGTTTTATTAAATCTACCATTCTTAAACATTGGCATATTCTGCAAAATTATGATATATTATCTGAAAGTTGCTGTATACCACCAATGGTGGCTTTCAAAAGAGGGAGGAATCTGGCGGATAGCCTGATACATGCAGATAATGAGGGTAACTACAGAACTCCTCATTTTCTGGAGGGTGGCAGACCGGGTAACTTTAGATGCATGAGCTGCTCGGTCTGTAACAGTCTGACTACCGGTAGTCAATTCAGTCACCCCCATAGCGGGAGGATCATAAAAATTAAAAATAGAATGACATGTAGATCTGAATATGTAGTGTACGTAATAAAGTGTCCATGTGGTCTTCTTTATGTGAGTAAGACCATAAGAATGTTAAAAACAAGGTTCATTGAACATAAAAGTGTAATTGGAAAAGGTACGGATCCCTCTATTCTTGTGCAACACTGTGTGGAACACAATCATAATGTTGCCTCTTTACGCATCATGGGTATTGAGTCAGTAGCACCTAGACAAGGCACTCCAGATAGGGAGACTTTCTTATTGAGACGTGAAGCATTCTGGATACATGCTTTAAATACCAGCAACGGTATGGGTCTTAATGAGCAACAGAATTTAAAATGCTTCCTTAATAGAAGGTAATTTTTTGTCTTTCTACAGGCATATTTGATCTTGCACCATCCATGGACTCTGCACTTACCTATTGGGAAGATTATCCTTTTTGTGTGTTTTTTTTATCCCTTTTTTTCTTCCTTCCCCCCCCCTCCCTCCCTCCCCCTTTCCCCCCCTCCCCCCTTCTGACTGTGTGTACCCATTTCTGACCTAGGTATACACACTAGTATATTCTAAATACTGATGTACTGCATATTCTTATGTGGCATTTCACTGTAACTTTGCAGGATTATACTGATGTCATCAGCAGTATACAGACACATGTTTGTAATAGTATATTGCTGTATTAGTTTTGTGCACATATGCTTTATTAATATTTAAAGAACAGCTCCACGTTGAAACCCCCTTTTTTCATTAATTATGGTTTTCACCCGGGTCAGCTGCCCATCACCTCAGTTCCTTCCGGGGTTCCAGCGACCGATGACCGAATCAAGGATCTTCAGGAATCCTGGAAATGGATCCAAGAGGCTTTGAGAAACGCAACCCATAGACAAAAGGCACAGGCAGATCGTCACCGCCGTCAGGCACCAGTCTTCAAACCAGGGGATAAGGTCTGGCTTTCCTCTAAGAACATTAGACTGAAGACTCCAAGCCACAAACTGGCTCCCAGGTTCTTGGGTCCATTCTCAGTAATAGAACGGATCAATCCTGTGGCATATTGTCTGGAACTTACTCCATCCATGAGGATTCCCTCCGTGTTCCACGTGTCACTGCTGAAACCTGTGTCCCAGAGTTCACGGTTCCATAGGACACCGATTGACCCTAAACCAGTCATAGTTCAGGGGCAGGAAGAGTTCGAAATCCAGTCTATTCTGGATTCCAGGAGGACGAGGGGTTTGGTACAGTACCTGGTTCACTGGAGGGGCTTTGGCCCAGAGGAGAGATCTTGGGTACCCTACCATCAAATACATGCCCCCAGACTGCTGAGACTCTTTCACTCCAAATTTCCCCAAATGCCATATTGGAGTCGTCCTGAGGCCGCTCCTCAAGGGGGGGGGTACTGTAAGATCCGGGGGAACACCTCTCTCTAAAGGGGTTCACCCCGTGACTTCACTTACCCCCGCTCCAGCTCTGCCTTCTCGCCGCCGCGGGCGGGATCTCCCTTCTCCTACGCTTCCTGCGGCGGCTACTGATCTCGCGCATGCGTGCGCACGGCCGAGGACTTTTACGTCCTCCCTCAGGGGGAGCTCCCGACCCCAGCTGAGGCTGCGCGCACCTCTCCCGCGCGGCGCACACGCCTGATGCGCGTGCACCGCTCACAAGCTGCACATCTAGCACAGCTGTGGTAAGTCTCCCTACCAATCCCTATCTTCCCTGGGGCCGCTCCCTCGTTACTCCCCCTCTCCCTATTGGTCCTTCCTCCTACTTATACCTTGCTCAGCCATTCATTCTTTGGCTGAGCATAGCTTTGTATGACCTGTGTTAACCACGGTCGTGCCTGCCTCAGTTCCTGTCTCTTTGTCTCCTTAGTGATCCCTTGCGTACCGAACCGGCCTGGCTGTGGATCCGCTCTGGTCTTCTACCCCATGTCTGTATCCTGACCTCCTGGACTCCCCGACCCCTTCACCTCGGTTTGCGGATTCCGACCTACCTCCCGGCTCTGGACCCCAGGCTCTCGGTACCACCTATCTTCTGGAATCTCCCTTCTCGTCTGGCGAGTATCTTACTTTATCTTATACTCCCAGACAGTTCCAGACGCCTATTTTCCACTTTCCAGGCGTGTCCCCGTAGCTGTGGGTGGTTTGTTACCCATCTCACCTCAGTTTTGGGGTCCCTCCTTGTCCGTGGTGAGCACAGCGTAACATGGTCATGGCACTCTGTCGCCTATGCAGGCTAGACAGGGTGCTCTTTGCTATAAGGCTTGTTTGTCTGCCTGCAATCCCTTGCCACACGCCTCCTCTCTCTTGCCGCCCGCCTCCTCTCTTGCCGCCCGCCTCCTCTTTTCCAGCTCAGCCTCTCTATTCTTTTTGCCTTCTGTTATAACATTACTTTGCTGCTGGGAATTACCGCTCTGGGTTTGTATGTTACTTTCCCCGGACAGAACCAGCACCTCACCTGTTCCCTGTGTCTCTTCCTCCATTCCTTCCTGCTCAGCAATCTCTTTCTCTATCGTCTTTTCTCTCTGAATTCTCCTGAAATCTCTTTCCGTTTGCAAAAGATCATCAGTGTCAGTAACATCCAGGCCACAGCCCCCGGGGTTCCCAGGTTCACCTGCCCCAGCACCACCACCCCCTCCTGGGTCTGAGGCCACGCTGAGCCCCTAGTGGGAGCTCAAACAGACACAGCCTCTCTCTGCAAGGGTGACCTCCTGACTGCAGAGTATCAGGGACAGGTTCAGACAGTCCTGGGTTTATATCTAATGTAGGGTGACGTCCTGACTCCAGTGTATCAGGGACAGCCTCAGACAATCCTGGGTTTATATAAAGTGACACTAGGTGACTCTGGTTGGGAAGGTATATAAAGAAAATGTGCACCAATGAGAGAAACCAGAATCCTACAATGCAATTGTGATTAGGTGTATAGTCTTAGTGAATTTTAGTGTAGCACATTAATGATGCATGGTGTTTGCGGAAGGATTCGGAGGCTGTGAGAATCTCTGGGTACAAGAAGCTGCCGGCACGGACAGGCTCCAGAAAATGACCAGCTCTCAGATTGTCGTGTCGATATTATGAGGCCATTCCCACAGCTCACATAATGTATATATACGGGATTAGACCTGCGTGTGCAATCTAATAGGCTTTTCCTTTACGGCACACCGGTACAGAAGATATCCTCTTGGATCAGTTATAACTCTATATGAAAATGAGTTTCCTTGGTAAGTTTTTCAGAAGCGGTAACAGAGATTATTCGGAGCATTTCAAATTGGTTTCTAGAAAACAAATAAATCCACTAGCTACTGTATTATGTATATATGTATATCTATATAATTAGAAAAAAAGTTTGATGTATTATTCATTGGAGGAAGGTGTACCTAGCACACATCAGAACTGATAATGATTTCATAGAAATGTTCCTATTAGAGACACTCGTTTTGCAGAACAGGCTTATTTTTATTCTGATGGACTCTTAGCTTCTGTGTGTCACTAACCCAGGGGGTGGGCAACTCCAGTCCTCACGGGCCAACAACAGGTCAGGTTTTCAGGCTATCCCTGCTTCAGCACAGGTGGTGAAGTCGAAGACAGAGCCACTGATTGAGCCACCTGTGCTGAGGCAGAGCTATCCTAAAAACCTGGCCTGTTGGTGGCCCTGGAGGACAGGAGTTGCCCACCACTTCACTAACCCCTTTATCTATTTGCTTACCAAAGTGCCCAGGGTGCAAAACGGGGTCTGAACCGTTTGCAAAAAACAGCACCAGATTTATTGAAGGACATCCCACTGCTTACAAAGGTACTGAACAAATGGTATTGATCAGGGGGTGCGCAAACTGGGGGACGCAATATTTTCTGGAGGGGGGGTGGGGGGGCGTAGCGCTTACAGAGGTCCTGCGCTCTTCCCCAAAGCATTTAAATTAAATGCCGGGGGACCGTGCGAGGCCCTGTATGCCTCACTTACCTTGTCTCCGGCATGTTGCCATGGCAATGTAACGTCACATGACCCCGCTGCGTCATTTAACGCCAGACACAAGGCAAGGGGGGGGGGGAGAGTAGGCAAGGGTGCACAGGGGGGAAAGTTTGCGCACCCCTGAATTATAGATACACACACACAACATGGAGAAAAGAGGCTGATCCCCCGATATTGGAACATTTAGGGCCTCATGCAGAGAGCATCGAATTTTCAAATTGGCGAATTTCATAAAAAGTAGCTTTTTTGGAGAGTTTTATTCTCCATATGCAGAAATGTTCGAATTCTGCTATGTTTAACATGGATGCGTGTGGCGAGTTTAAATGGGAAAGATGCGCGCTTCAGAAATGTGTAAACAAAAAATCGCGCATTTTTTGTCCCCTTTACTATAGGCGGCGAGCGCCATCTTCTTGCCAACTTTTCCTGGCGCGGCAAAAATGAGAAAATCGCGCCATTTTCTTGGCGCGAACAGCCGCTACATGCCGTTCGTACCTCTCTGCATTTGGAGAATTTTAAAACTGGCGAGATGAAGGTTCTCGCCAGCCGCGCGGCGAGATTTTGAAATAGGAAAAAAATTTCTGCGCGAAATTCTACAAAAAATGGCGAGATTTGAAATAACGATGCTCTCTGCATGAGGCCCTAGGTTACATTCTGAACAGACCCGGCTAGCTTGTGCGCTTTTATATTAGGATGAGACATCTTACAAAAACTGAAGCACCTTTCTCCCCTATACTGAAGCACCTTCCTCCCCTATACTGAAGCACCTTCCTCCCCTATACTGAAGCACCTTTCTCCCCTATACTGAAGCACCTTTCTCCCCTATACTGAAGCACCTTTCTCCCCTATACTGAAGCACCTTTCTCCCCTATACTGAAGCACCTTTCTCCCCTATACTGAAGCAGAAGGCTTCACACAGTGAGGCGATCTGCCTGGAGCATTAGGCATGTGAAGCCCAGAGCCACTGACCCATCTGCCTCCAGTGCAGCTCTGGACGTGAAGCCGTGTAATAACGAGAGAGCTGGGGGTGTGGAGGATGGTGAGTGAGAGCAGGAGGAGACGCCGGCAGCAGCAGCATCCGAGCTATAAGAGTGATTTACCTTGGGGAAACAAAATAATGTTCATTGTTACGGATTAATCAGGTGAGAAGAGAGCTGGGTAATCAGGGACAGCAGCCCACAAAGATACATATAGTGAGGGCGAGAGAGAGAGGGCGAGAGAGAGGGTGAGAGAGAAGGGGAGAGGGTGACAGTGAGAGAAAGAGGGGGATAGTGAGAGAGAGAGGGCGACAAAGAAAAAGAAGGGGAGAGGGCGAGAGAGAGAGAGAAGGGGAGAGTGAGAGGGAAGGGGAGAGGGTGAGAGTGAGAGAGAGAAGAAGAGGGCAAGAAGGGGAGAGGACGAGAGTGACAGATAAGGGGAGAGAGAGGGGGTAGAGGTCAAGAGTGAGATAGAAGAGGAGAGGGGGAGAGCGAGAGAGAAGGGGGAGAGCGAGAGAGAAGGGGAGAGGACAAGAGAAGGTGAGAGGGTGAGAGGGAGGGAAATGGTGAGAGGGAGGGGGAGGAGCAGAGGGCAAGAGAAGGGGAGAGGGTGAGAGTGAGGGGGATAGGGCGAGAGTAAGGGGGAGAGAGAGAGGGGGAGAAGGCGAGAGTGACAGAGAAGGGGAGAGAGGGAGAGGGCAAAAGTTAGAGAGGGGAGAGGGCTAGATTGAGAGAGAAGGGTAGAGGACAAGAGGGCGAGAGGGAGGGGAAGAGTGAGAGAGAAGGGGAGAGGGTGAGAGTGAGAGAGAAGGGGAGAGGGTGAGGGTAAGAGAGAGATGGGAGAGGGTGAGAGAGAAGGGGAGAGAGTGAGGGTAAGAGAGAGGTTGGGAGAGGGTGAGAGTGAGAGAGAAGGGGAGAGGGTGAGATTGAGCGAGGAGAAAGTGCCAGAGTAAGAGAGAAGGAGACAGGGAAGAGAAGGGGAGAGGGTGTGAGTGAGAGGGAGAGAGGGTGAGAGAGAAGTGGAGAGAGTGAGAGAGAAGGACAGAGGGTGAGAGTGAGGGTGAGAGAGAAGAGGAGAGGGTTATGAGAGAGAAGGAGAGAGGGCGAGAGTGAGGGTGCCAGTGAGAGGGCGAGAGTGAGAGAGTATCGGTGAGGGCGAGAGTTAGAGAGAAGATGAGAAGGCAAGAGTAAGATAGAAGGGGATAAGGCGAGACGGAGAGAAAGGGAGAGGGCGAGAGTGAGAAAGAGGGCGAGAGATATGGGGAAAAAGTAAGTGAGGGGATGAAGAGAAAAGAAGAAAGATGTATGGATAAAAGGAAGGAGAGGCAGAGATGGGGGTAGACAGAGGGGGTGAGAGAGAGAGGGTGAGAGAGACAGAGAGGGGAGAGAGACAAAGAGGGTGTGAGAGAGACAGAGAGACGGTTGGAGAGACAGAGAGGATGAGAGAGACAGAGAGGGGGGTGTAAGGCCGGTCCGCCGGCGGGTCAGGAGGATATGCAGTTCTAAAGGATCTTGCCCTCATGTCAAAAGGTTTAGGCTGCACTTCCACAAGTGGGAAAGACTACAACCCCCATAAGCCCCTGCCACAAGGACACTCCCACTTCCTGGGATGATACTATTTAATCCCAGGAAGTAGACCTACTCAGTGGATTGCAACTCACCTAGTTGAATGGTGTATGCTCATGTCGCTTGTCGCCAAGTTACGCTGCCTGTGTTTTTGACCCGGACTGGATTCTGGACCTTGCTTCTGCCTTCCTCCCTTCAGCTAAATATCATGTGTAAGACTCAGACCATATTTTGGACTTGCCTTTGCCTAACCCAGTGTTTCCCAATTCCAGTCCTCAGGGAACCCCGTCAGGTCTTAAGGATATCCCTGCTCCAGCACAGGTGGTCAATCAG
This sequence comes from Ascaphus truei, assembly GCF_040206685.1. Classification (NCBI taxonomy): domain Eukaryota; kingdom Metazoa; phylum Chordata; class Amphibia; order Anura; family Ascaphidae; genus Ascaphus; species Ascaphus truei. Next base: position 3,403,108 of record NC_134491.1, read on the forward strand.
CGGCTCAGTCATTTTGACTGAGACACCCGTGCTGAGCAGGGATATCCTTAAGACCTGACCTGTTGGGGTTCCCTGAGGACTGGAGTTGGGAAACAATGGCCTAACCCCTTCTTACTATTACGCCTGCACGTGTATGACCCAGACTAGTATTGGACGTACCTGTGCTCACTTCTTTATTACTATGCAACACTGTACTGTGTATGACCTCGGATTCCCTTGGACTTCCCAACTGCCTCACTCCTATTGGTTACAATATATATATATATATATACAGCTCAACCCTGTTATAACGCGATCTGTTACAACGCGGATCCGCTTATAACGCGATGCAAGCGTGGCTCCCAATTTTTGGTATCTTAAATACTTTATTGTACAATGCATACAATTGTACATGATTTCTAACACGATCCTCTTATAACGCGATTTGATTCTTTGGACCCCAAGCACAGCGTTTATTCTGAAAGCCAGGGGTCACGTGTAAGATGATTTAGCCCAGATAGTGTCAACTCGGCCCTCTTTTCCAAGCACAACAAGTTCTGTTTCTTTTCTTTACTTTATTTGGGGAAAGTAGCATAAAATACAGTCACTTGTGAAGAGATGTTGATGTATGAATAGTGTCTCTTTGTGGGTGCCTTGGTAGTTAAGAGCAGGTGAAAAGATAATCCTACCATACAGGAGTATACAGCAGTGCTCACTCATCCAGAGGTAATGGTGGAAAAGGAAGTGAGGGGCAAGGGTCACACTAAAGGTTCAGTGAGACTGCACTAACTGTCAGCAAAAGACGGGGGGAAATGGGAAAGCCCAAAACTAGGAGGACTGGAGAAGTTGCCAGAGCAACCAGGTGTATGACAGACTGGAAGGAAAAAGAGATATATAATGTATCCATTCCATCTGTACTGAGAGAGAACTGCAAGGAAAGTGACATCCTAGTGCAGCTAGCAGGGGGAACTGCCAAGGGGAAGGGGGGCTGAAACAGAAAAGGCAGACAGGGGTATTTCTGTTCCATGACACTCCCCGTCTGGTATCTGGAGATACCACTATTTAAGGTGTATGTGGAACATATGTGCAATATAACATAACAACTTCATGTCCACATAACGATGGGATACCGGCCGGTACCGCCAGCTTGACGTCTTTTGCCTTCTCGGTAAGGTAGGTGGATGCACAGCTCTAGGTCAGCTTGATGCACCACAATGTCTCTCAGAGTCCATAGAACTGGTACACGGTTCTTCCCTATCATAGTCCGATTTGGGCATTAGGAGGATAGTCTCTTGTTTGTCTTTCAACAGAACATCTCCTACTTGGATATCTGGTTTAATCGTTTGCCATTTATGGCGTTCTTGGAGGGTCACCAGATACTCGCGTCTCCAGCGATCCCAAAATGTGTTGGCCAAGCGCTGCACCTGTCTCCACTGTCGTTTGTACGTATCCTTAGAGTGGAAGCCTTCGACTGGGGTGGGGATGTTCCCTACTTTCTGGGTTAGCAGCATTACTGGAGTCAAAATACTTGGCGATTCTGGATCTGTTGACTCTGGAATCAAAGGCCTAGCATTTATTATCGCTGATATTTCGGCCATAAATGTGGTTAACACTTCGTGGGTAAGTCGAGTTAAATCGGTTTTCAGCATCATAGAGTCCAAGATATGCCGGACTACCCCGATCATGTGTTCCCATGCTCCACCCATGTGAGAGGAGTGAGGAGGGTTGAATGTCCACGTGTACTCTTGGTCACGCAGGTATCTCTGGATACTGTTGTCTCTATTATCTTTAGTGTTTATTTGTAATTCCTTAAATGCTCCAACGAAATTGGTGCCACAATCGGAGCGTATTTGTTTAACTGGTCCCTTGCACTGTTTTCCTTCAACTTTGTGAGAAAACAGTCCCTTTGACTCTGTAGTTTTCTCTACAGAGTGCATCGCCTCGTGGGAGTGCCAGTTGTGGTAGTTTGTCATCCTATCACCTGGCGTTTGGCTGAAGGAGATGGTCTTTGGCTCCTTGCGGAGGCGGATCAACGCCCCTGGAAGATTGGTTGTCAGATCTAGTCCAGTGAGTAGTGCCCCATTTGGAGAAGTTTCCTGGTGCCGAGCATTGAAGTTGAACGTTATCCAGACCTGGCTGGGTTTCTGATGGTGGTGGACACCAGATGATGGGAGGTGCCGGCATTTTTTACCTTCCTTCAGTGAAGGCGCTGGTTCTGTGTGTCCGCTAAGGAATCTCCTCCGCGTGAAGACCACAATTTGATTCTTGGTCTCCGGCTCCCTTTGTGGGTTGCGGCCGAGCAAAGTGAGCCTAGGGATGGCAGGTTCTCCATTGTTCGGGAGGCGTCCTTTTGGTGAATGGAATGGTAACGGAGTCACCCAACTGCTTAGTCCGTCTTTAGAGAGCTCCTTGACTGTTAACTTTGGGAATCCTCTATCGTCCCTTGATGGTGTTTGCTTGTCATCGTTCCTTGTTGTCTGGAACGCTGTGCACCGTAGGTCATTGGTGCATTCCTCTTGCACGAGAACATCTCCCCGTAGTTTGGTAAAACGCTTTTGTGTCTCTTTGTTAACTGCCATCAGGAGGTTGTTCTCTCCCTGGACGTAACAAAGAACAGTCTCTTTTGCCCTAGTAAGTCCCTTTATGAAATGTCTCTGTGGCTGTCTCTTTTTAGACGTGTGAGAGGACAGTCTTTTTGACACTGTGGCTTCACCTGTAGGGAGCAATCTTTTGCGACTATGCCAGCCGTGGCAGCTGGCTTCTTTGTCGCTTGATACTCTGTGGAGAGGAACAACTGTACGTCTTAGTCGTGCCATTGCTCGCGAGAGGACCGTTTGATTGTTTATTGCCTTTTGGACGATCCCTTTGTCGGTCACCTTTGGGAGGTTACTTCCTTCCCTCGGTGGAATTGACTCATCATCCTTAGCTGTCTGGACTGCTGAGCATCCTAGGCCATTGTCACATCCCCCCGAGGTGAGGAGGGTTTTGTTGATATCAGGGGTATGACCTTGTCTTTTCTCTTCACTTGGCCCTTCGGTCACTTGGAGATGGCCAAGACATGGTTCAGAGAGAGATGTGTGTCCACATTCTGTCACCACCGTTCTGCGGGCATCAACGTAGTCTTGCCCATGCTCTTTATTGTGCACGCGTTGCCCACTATCACCCATCCTAGGTCAAGTCTTTGGGCGTATGGCGCGTTGTGGGGTCCGTTATGCTGTTTATGGACTTTATGTACCCTCATGATGTCCCTACCGAGCAGCAGCAAGATCTTGGCGCCTTGTTCTACCGGCCGGATGTGGTTGGCTATTCCTTTGAGGTGGGGGTAATGGAGTGCCACGTCTGGTGTGGGAATCTCGTCCCTGTTTGTGGCCATGTGGTTGCACTCGATGAGTGTGGGAAGGGGCATGTTAACTTTGCCGTCTATTGAGCATATGGTGTAGCCATTCACTCTTCTCCCTGTGGTCTCCATTCGCCCTGCGCACGTTCTGAGAGTGTAAGGAGAAGCACCGTCTTGTATGTTAAACATATCGAAGAACTCTGACCTGACCAGCGATCGGTTGCTCTGGTCGTCGAGGATTGCGTACATCCGAATGGCCTTCTCAGGTTGTCCCTGGGGGTGCACTGCGACAAGGCATATTTTGGAGCAGGATATTTTGTCACCTTCTTTTCCGTAAACCTCAGTGCGCTGAGATGTGACGGATGTTGGCTCTCCTTCTTCTTTCTCCCCACCATGCTCCGCTACGGAGGATGGGTTGTTGAGTTGGTGGAGTGTCAGCGCCTCTGGGTGTAACGATGTCACGTGCTTGTCGCTTTCGCACACTGTGCATTTGATCTCTTCTTTACAGTACCTGGCTAGGTGAGTCGTGGAACGTACCACCTGATGCAAACTCGAAATTCTCCAAGTAACTTCTTGCGTTCCTCTAGGGACTTCATCCTGAACCCAAAGCCCTTGTTAAGTGGGCATGGCTTCTTGTGTATGGGACATTCCCTGTTTGGGTCCCTCGGTTTCTCGTCTCCGGCAACCGGCTGATCGGGAGTAGTTTGGGTCGTGGGAGGCACGTCCATCCTGTGGACCGAGATGGGTGTGTGAGTGTTATCGTATCTCGCCACTGGTCTCTCATTCCTCGGGTGGCTGGCACTGGATGTAGTCTGCGCCCCTAAGATGAAGCTGGGGTCATTCCTCGTCCTTGCTGCTTCGCGAATGAAGCTCAAGAAAACTGAGAATGGGGGGTAGACGACTTGCTTCTCCCTTTTGTATTTGGAGCCTTGTGAGATCCATTTTTCTTGGAGGTTGAAGGGTAGCTTCTCCAGGATGGGTCTCACTCCACGAGCTGAGTCTAGGACGTTGAGATCTATTAAGGAGTGGTCTTTCCTTGCGAACTCCAGTTCTTGCAGCAGGTCCCCGAGCTCTCGTAACTTCGAGTAGTCTTTAGTTGTGATCTTGGGGAAGCTGTCGACTCTTTTGAAGAGCGAATCCTTGACTGCTTCAGGGCTGCCGTAGGACTCTTCTAGCCTTTCCCACACTAGGTCAAGACCTACTTGGGGCTGGTGAGCGTTTGCCGCCCGCAGTCTATTCGCGTGCTCTCTGGATTAGTTCCCCAGGAACTTGAATAGCAGGTTGAGCTCTTCCCTCGCTGAGAAGTCCAAGCTGTTGATTGCGTCTTTGAACGTGCACTTCCATGTCCGGTAGTTCTCAGGGCGGTCGTCGAAGCTGGTGAGTCCTGCTTGCACCAGGTCATGCCGGATCATGTACTTGACTATGTCTGTCAGGCCTGAGGCATCGGCGTGTTTGTCCCGTTCTGAGGTAGTTGCTGGGAGGGTCTGTGCGGTCGCCTCTTCCTTGGCGTGGACACATGATGGCTGCTGGCCAGTGTGAGGGGCTGTTTTCTCCCGCATGGGCGTACCTGGATTGCGAGCCTGTTGTGGTGTATCCGTGTGCGCGCTGGCGTGTGGATCACTGTTGCGGCTGTGGCTATCCCAGGCAGCATGTACCATTGAAGGAACAGCATCTTCTCCTAGTGGGCCTAGCAAGTCTTCGGTGTCTGTGGAGTCACTCCGTCCATGTTGAGATGGTGCGCTGGTGTTTACACTGAAGAGGCTCCTTACGTAGTCTTCAGTGCGTTGGGTTGGATCCTCTGAGGCTATCCATCTGTATGGTCGCTCCCCGCCGTCCTGTCTCGCGGCTGCTTCTAGGACTTCGGCTTGGGCTATGGCGGCAGCGGCATCCTCTTCTTTGCTTAGAGCCACTAGATCCGCGTCTAATTCTGCCTTTCTACGCGCATTGGCAGCGGCGGCGGTAGCAGCGGCGGCGGCGGCATTGGCAGCGGCGGTGGTAGCAGCGGCGGCGGCATTGGCAGCGGCGAGCTGCTCCTCCTCTTCTATGTGCGCCTTTGAGTTCTGCCATGCTGTAGGTGTGTGTAGGCCTTTAGCCGGTGCGTGTGGCGTGCGGTCTTTTACCTGTGTCAGCGATGGGCGACTGCCTCAGATGATGCCGAGCGGTGTCCTGCAGTGTTCAGCGTTGGGGTAGCTGTACTCACAGGTGTCCGGTGGCTCTGACCCATGTCCTGGCAGGTTTCCGGTAGCGTGGCCCTTGATGGCGCTAGCCGTGGGGACGTGCCCTGGGGTAGGTGAGATGCTGGCTCCTCACTATGGGGCTGTGCAGAGGGTGAACTGTACTCCTGTACGAAACGCGTAGGTGCGTTCTTTTTGTCCTATTTGTTTCCCTGTATGTGTAGTTAGCATTAAATATAGTTTTTGTTTCATACTACTGCGGAGTGGCCTGGTTTGTTTTCCTGCCTGACATTGCAGGATGTCTGGAGCTGTGCTCTATCTACACCCATCGCTTTCCTGTTCCTTCCTTGGAAGAATATTTATATTGCTGCTGATTGCACCGTGTGGCATTGGGGGTGCACCAGGGCCTCTTCCTGCTGCAGTATCTAAAGGGGGCACTTTTACTTTTCTATCTTGCTATCTTTAATTCAGACATTGAGAAATTTGTCAAATCCTCTGTGACTTGTGCCCGTCAAAAAAAATCTTCACACGCCCTGGTGGTGTCCTTCTACCATTACCAGGGCACACAAAACCACGGGAGAATATTTATCTTGACTTTATTGTGGAATTACCACCATCTGAAGACTGTAATACCATCCTAGTAGTGATCAACTCATTTACCAAGTTAGTCCACTTCATTGGGTTGCCTAAACTACCGACAGCTCAATAATTTGCTCGTATCTTCATTGCCTCGATATTCAGATTACATGGGTTACCAGAGACCATTTTGTCTGATCGAGAAGTCCATTTCACTGCAACATGTTGGAAGGTGGTCTGTGCAGCATTAGATATCCACCGTTCACTCTCATCTGGATACCACCCTCAAAGCAATGGACAGATGGAACGAGTAAACCAAACACTTGAGCACTGTTTATGATGTTTTTCTAATACACATCAATCAGACTGGATGAAATATTTGGCAACAGCAGAATTTGCATATAACAATTCCCATTAACATTCAATACAGAACAGTCTGTTTTTCTGTACCTATGCCAATCATCCTCGTATCTTCCCAGGTCATTGTTTTTCTACCCAAGTACCAGCTGCGACTCAATTCGTGATAGAATTACAAAAGATCCATAAAAGGATCCCACATTACTGAACCTTGGACAATTAAGATCAACCAAAATAGAGGGGCCATTCCCCCAACAGAGATGATTCTCCTGGTAGCCAGAAAAGCCATTATGATCAAATGGTTGGATTCACAAGCACCTACTGTAACATAGAACTTATAAAATCCCTCTTGGTCAAACTGATCACGATAGACAGAATATCTACCGGAGTAGGAGATAATCAGTATGACAAATTTGATCGAAAATGGGAAATGATTATAAACATTTTTCCCCAGCTAGAACAGAATAAATTCAGATGACACCCAAGATAAGATGGTAAACTAAACCGGACGGAAAACCGGATAAAGGAAATAGAAAATAAGGAGAATGTCCTGCATCACAACGTAACAACATGACAGAACAGAGTAAAACGAAGAGCCTAGTCTAAACAAATATGATAACTAAAAGAAAGAATGGGAGTCACAAGCAAGCTATGAAACAAGGTTTTGAGCTAAAGGGTTGAGATATTAGATCAAGACCAGTTATAAGTTCGAAAAAAGAAAAAAAAATGGGTATCGCAAATATGTATTGAATTATGTAACATTATACAATAACCTATGTACATGTAAATACATTATGCTACAATGTAATATTTTGAAATGTATCTGTAAACACCCTAATAAAAAGATACTTTAAAAATAAAAAAAGGATCCCACATATTCGTGACAAATCCAAGCAAGACCAGAAGAGGTTTGCTGACCGACATTGAAAACAGGTCCCTGAATATCGAGTGGGGGATGATGTGTGGTTTGCAACTCAATATCTACCCTTACAGGGTTGTCCAGCCAAATTGTCTGCTCGCTTTGTAGGACCATTTGTCATGGAGAAAATCAGTAACCCGGAGGCAGTACGCCTACAACTGCCTGTTCACTGGTGAATACACTCGGTGTTTCATATCTCTCTTCTGAAACCCACCACAACCAACCCGCTCCCGAATTGCGCCCGCACGAAATAATCTCTGGTGAAAGTGGAGGGGCCGCAGGACTTCGACATTCAGGTCATCTGTTACTGTGGAAGGTGGGAATGGGGCCTCCAGTATCTCGTGGACTGGAGAGGATGTGGACCTGAGGAAAGTTCTTGGGAGCCAGCCAGTACTGTACACCCTCCAAGACTAGTACAGCTATACCATTGGCGCACCCCCCTTTGCCCCGATCCTCGGCCATCATGAGCCGTCCCTAGGAGAGGAGGTAGTTTAAAGCTGGTCCACCGGCGGGTCACGAGGATCTACATTTCTAAAGGATCTTGCTCTCATGGCAAAAGGTTTAGGCTGCACTTCCAAAAGTGTTCATGGGCAGTAAGTAGAAAAGACTACAACCCCCATAAACCCCTGCCACAAGGACACTCCCACTTTCTGGGATGATACTATTTAATCCCAGGAAGGAGATCTACTCAGTGCATGGCAACTCACCTAATTGCAGGGCGTACGCTCATGTCTCCTGTTGTCTGCCTCCAAGTTACTCTGCCTGTGTTTTTGACCCGGGCCGAATTCTGGACCTTGCTTCTGCCTCACTCCCTTCAACTACGTATCATGTGTAAGACTCAGACCAGATTTTGGACTTTCCTTTGCCTAAACCCCTTCTTACTATTGACGCCTGCACGTGTATGACCCGGACTAGTATTGGACGTACCTGTGCTCACTCCTTTATTACTATGCAACACTGTATGACCTCGGATTCCCTTGGACTTTCCAATTGGCTCCCTCCTATTGGTTACTATGCACCGCCTGGTAAATAAACTCCCCCAACCCCCCCAACAGGTTAGCTTTTTAGGATATCCCTATATCCCATCTTCAGCAGTGGTGGCTCAATCAGAGGCTGATTGAGCTACCTGTGCTGAAGCAAGGACTGATTGAGCCACCTGTGCTGAAGCAGGGATATCCAGAACACCTGACCCATTAGGGGTGGGGGTTGAGGGCTGGGGTAAAGCACCCCTGATTTAGACTACGATCATCGATCATACCAGATGTCGCGCAATCGGGTGACATCATAGTTGCGACGCAGCAGAGCGACATGTGAACTGCAGGCAGGAGGCGGCCGGAGGAGACAGGGAGGCGTGGCCGTGAGCAGTTCGCCCTCATTGGCTGAACCACTCACGTGAAGCGGCAGTCGCCTGAGGAACACAGCGGTGCACAGCGCGGCCCCGCCAGCCGCTTTTGGTATAATCACGGCCTTAGAATGACACATCTGCTCTGTGCCAACACGTGTGTTTCATTTAGCAAAGAAAACCTCAATATATTACACACGTATAACAATCTGTGCATCAGTTCTGGGCTGCGGATTCATACTCTAAGGCTACGCTTATAGTACTTGCTATGGTGACTGCGCCGTCGCACAGCGACGTAGCAAGTACATGCAATCATTCATAGATGCCCATAGTGGGCGCAACCGTGACGGCGCAGCAGAGCACCGGAGCGGTCGCGATCGCCGGTAGTCAAATATTTTTGACTTTTTCGGTGTTTGCCGCGTGACGTCATTCGGCAAGTGAGCGGTTCAGCCAATGAGGGTGAACCGCTCGCGGCCACGCCCCCCGGTCACCCTCTGGTCTCCTGCACCACAGTGCAGGAATCGGTATGGCGATGGATGACGTCACGCATCACGTAGCTGTAGCCCTTAGTATAAGCGTAGCCTAAGTGAATCCAGCAGCACTACAGTAAATACTCAATCTGTTTTCTTTTCATATATCCCAGCCCCCCAGTGAATTCAGATGGAGGGATTCTGCGGTAATCCCACCCAGCCATGTAAAACCCGGGCGTGACACGGAATAGACAGAGCCGGGTGACGGGTACAGGAAGAGCAGAAAAGGAAAGAGCCAATCACTGCCCCGCAGGAGGCGGCACTTAAGGTAGCAGCACCTATCACTTTGATAGCACAAAGTCTGTAATGACTAAAATGTGTGTATATATACAGTGTGCTGGGTGCGCTCTAATCCTAATGTCTGCAATAAGAGGAGTTATAGGGAGTGGTTATATGGGGTAATAGGAGGAGTTATAGGGAGGAGTTATATGGGGTAACAGGAGGAGTTATAGGGAGCAGTTATATAGGGCAATAGGAGGAGTTATAGGGAGCGGTTATATGGGGTAATAGGAGGAGTTATAGGGAGCGGTTATATGGGGTAATAGGAGGAGTTATAGGGAGCAGTTATATGGGGTAATAGGAGGAGTTATAGGGAGCAGTTATATGGGGCAATAGGAGGAGTTGTAGGGAGCGGTTGTATGGGTAATAGGAGGAGTTACAGGGAGCGGTTATATGGGGCAATAGGAAGAGTTATAGGGAGCGGTTGTATGGGGTAATAGGAAGGGTTATAGGGAGCGGTTATATGGGTAATAGGAGGAGTTATAGGGAGCAGTTATATGGGTAATAGGAGGAGTTATAGGGAGCGGTTGTATGGGTAATAGGAGGAGTTATGGGGAGTAACAGGAGGAGTTATAGGGAGAAGTTATATGGGGCAATAGGAGGAGTTATAGGGAGCGGTTGTATGGGTAATAGGGGTTAACGGGAGCGGTTATATGGGTATTTGGAGGAGTTATAGAGAGCAGTTATATGGGTAATAGGAGGAGTTATAGGGAGCGGTTGTATGAGTAATAGGAGGAGTTATAGGGAGTAACAGGAGGAGTTATAGGGAGCAGTTATATGGGGCAATAGGAGGAGTTATAGGGAGCAGTTATATGGGGCAATAGGAGGAGTTATAGGGAGCGGTTGTATGAGGTAATAGGGGTTATAGGGAGAGGTTATATGGGTAATTGGAGGAGTTATAGGGAGCGGTTGTATGGGGCAATAGGAGGTGTTGTAGGGAGAGATTATATTGGGTAACAGGAGGAGTTATAGGGAGGGGTTACATGGGTAATAGGAGGAACTCTTTTTCTATTGAAATTTTTTTTCCAACATTAAATTTCATAGAAAAACATTCCAAACAAAAACTGCACATTATGTACAAACTTACACTATATAAATATTAACTCAGCATTTGTTCCAACCTTTCTCCTTTCAACAGCAACTTCACATTTCCTGTATACACAATTTTAATTGAAAATAAATAAAAGCCCTAACTACCACATTAATAGCTGCTACCTTTAAAGGATTAATTTATAAACAAACATTTTTTAGCCACCGTATTACTTTTTGTTTTTCCCAACATTATCCCCCAATGACCCAAACCTCTTAGTGGCCACCGAAGGTGGGATCATGTCCGAGTTTTTTTACTATGGAAATATCCATATTATGCTCCTCTTCAGATAAGGAAAGTTCCTCTATGTCTTCAGGGTCTTCCACTCTTGAACCCCAATCCTTCCTAAGAGCAGAAAAACGGTTCTTTACAGGCACTGGAAGAACCTTACCAGCAGAACCTGGTGGAAGTCGAAGAGTCCCTCCAAGTCTTTTTACTGTAACCTTCTTCCTTCTTTTAGGCTGTATCCAGTTCTGCATTCTGTTTTTATCTTTACCACCCATCAGGATTACACTCTTGGCAAGTTCCTCTATTGTATCCTCAGACTGTTTTCCTTCTGGGAGTTTGAGGAGGTTCCCTCTAAAAGATCTTCTAATATTCCTTGGCCCATGTCAACGTAATCTGTAAATTCTTCTTCCAGTGAGTTTGAGAAGGTTCCCTCTAAGTGATCTTCTAATATTCCTTGGGCCATGTCTACACAGTCTGCAAATTCTTCATCTCGCATTAGATCTAGGTGAACTTTGTCCATACTTGGATCTGGGCAAACTCTTTTCCCAGGCTGATCTGAACAAATTCTGTCAGCAACTTTCAAGGCATGATCAAAAAGTGCTTAATTTTCTTCAAAATCCACTTCCTGTTCCCATATTCCTGAAATATTGTGCCATGCTTCTGCACCGCTCCGATAGGAATGTCCAAATTGACCACATAGATGACATTTAATCTTTGTACAACTTGTTCTCTCGTGGCCCACAGACTGGCACAAGTTGCATTTGAGAACATCACAAGAAATACTTAACTGCCTGGCTGAACCACATCTATGGCACAAGGTTGGCTAACCATAGTAAAAACAATTTCCCTTTTCTCTTCTTATGAAGAAAGAGTTGGGCAGATGCTTTGTAACATTGCCATGTTGCCAAAATCTAACTTTCACTTTCCAACCTCCAATCCAGATGTCTTCTTCATCCATAATTCTTGTAGGTGCAGCCAGTACTTCACATTGTCTGTCAAGCCATATCAGAATATCTGATATTGGGACTGATTCATGTCTGAAGAGAAGTGTTACAGACTTTGTTTCCGGTTTGGACACAGGAATAGCAACAAAGGATTTCCATAATTCAGTAATTTTTAGACTCTCATATCTTGTCCAGAAATAGTCCAAAATCTGAGGTCTCTTAAAGCTGACATCATACTCACAGGAGCCTGTAACATGGATAAGTGCATACATTTTATCTGCTCTTAAGCCCAAGGATTCTTTTAATATATGTTTTCCAACAAAAATCCTGTCAGGCTTCATCTCCACACTGCCTTTAAACCTCAACTTTACCACATTCCTCCTTTTTAAAGGTTGAACATTTCTGGCCACAGTGCTCACAAAGGATCTCCCACTTCAGGCCGAGGGGGGTGCTGTATGAACTTGGGTTACCTTAATACCATTACTTTGCTTTACCCCATATTCTGATTGGGTCACTATTATCAGGAACTATCTGGATAGGAGCAGCAATTTCAGTCTCCACAACCTTAATTTCACTCCCAGGCACTAAAGGGTTAATGCTGTCTCCATTGCTGCTGATTACCACCTGTTTTTCTCCCCTCTCGGAGTTCTGAATCACAGGACCTGCTAATGAGCAGGGGGGTGGTTCTGTAAGTCCAGGTGAGCATGGGTTCTCTGGCTCACTGCTCTCAGGAACAAACTCCATTTCCAACTGATCTCCTCTCAGAGTTTCTAGATTCTCACTTTGATGCTCTTCAGAGTTCCCTGTAATTTCCATGACCTCTCCCAGCGTGGGAGTCTGAGATAACACAACATCACAGGTGTCTGCTGCTTTCTTTGCTTGTAATGAGCTGTTAACCAAATTTTCTGCTGCTTCTGCTATTAACCCCTGGGATGCTGGAAGCTCTGGAACAGATCCTTGCTCACAGTCTGATACACACTGAGGTGAGTCCCATTCCCTGAAGTCTTTGGACCCTATTTCAGAGCTGTTACCTTCTCCTGTAGAAACCTTTAGCCGCTGGTCATTTGCTTTCTTTTCTTTAGCAGCTTTACCCTTTGGGATTTTCTTGGCAGTTGGTTGATTTAAACTGTCAGGATCCGAATCAGAGTTTTCCTGGGATAAGTTCTCTATTTTATCTTTAGGCTTCACAGACTTGTTCTGGGATCTTGTTTCTCTCCCACTTCTTTTAGGCGTCTCCACACTTATCTTTTCTGGAGAGCTTTTACTGTGACTCTTGCTGGAGTTCTGGCCTCTTGTTCCACAACATGAATCTGCGCCTTGCTCTGCATTTTGCTCTGCGGCTTACTCTGCATTTTGCTCTGCTCCTTGCTCTGCACCCTGCTCAGCACTTTGCTCTGCGCCTTGCTCTGCATTTTGCTCTTCACTATGGGTTAGCATTTCAATTGTTTTTGAAAGGGAACGTTTCTGTTTGACTGGAACCACTGCTATTTTAGCAAGCTTACCTTCCAATCGGGTTAGTTCATCATGCAGACGATGTATTTGCTTCTTGCGCACAGCTCTCAGAACCACGACATTTCTGTAATTTTCTATTTTCTATTTCCAATTCTTCTACCTTACTGTTATACCTCCGCAATAACGCTTGTTTCTCTTCTTTCTTAAGCAGACTCTGTTCTGCTCTTTCCTTTCTCTCCAAACTCTCCTGTAACTTGCATTCAGGCTCCCCAAGGCCTACACCCCTGCTGCAGCCTGCAGCCTCTCCTAATTCCATCTCCAACTGAGAGCCAAAAACCCCTGGGTCTAAGGCCATCCTGGCTCCCCTGCAGGAGCTCACCTGCAGCCCATCCTGGAAGAGTTATAGTTATATGGGGCAATAGGAGGAGTTATAGGGAGCGGTTATATAGGGTAATGGGAGGAGTTATAGGGAGCAGTTATATGGGGCAATAGGAGGAGTTATAGGGAGCAGTTATATGGGGCAATAGGAAGAGTTATAGGGAGTAACAGGAGGAATTATAGGGTGCGGTTATATGGGGCAATAGGAGGAGTTATAGGGAGCGGTTATATGGGGCAATAGGAGGAGTTATAGGGAGGGGTTATATGGGTAACAGGAGGAGTTATAGGGATCAGTTATATGGGGCAATAGGAAGAGTTATAGGGAGTAACAGGAGGAATTATAGGGTGCGGTTATATGGGGCAATAGGAGGAGTTATAGGGAGCGGTTATATGGGGCAATAGGAGGAGTTATAGGGAACGGTTGTATGGGATAATAGAAGGAGTAATAGAGGGAGCAATTACATAAAACAGTACAAGGTGTGAGTTGGTGTTCATTTCCCATGAATAAGGAACTTGCGGTGTGTGCATTAGATAACCCGGGGGAGCGTAAACGTTTCCTGCTGCGCCCCCCTGTCTTCCTTGTCCCACTCTTGCGCCCCTCCCACTTTCCTGGTATCCGCATCAAATGACGCTGCGGGGTCATGTGACATCATGTCACGTGACCCGTGGCGTCATTGACGTTATGTAACATGGCCCGAGGCGTCATTTGATGCCGCGTTGCCATGGGGACGCGTCACAGCCGGCTGAATCCCGGTAAGGGGCCTCACGTGATCCCCGGCATTTAATTTAAATGACATGGGGAAGAGCGTGGGACCTCTGCAACCGCCAGCGCCCCTCCAGCAAAATCTCCCACCCCCCTGGGGGTCGCTCCCCCCTGATATAACCAAAACATTTTTGCAAAAGAAAGTAACCCTAAAAAGTTCTTTAAGTACCTTAATAACAAAAAATGAGAAAAGAAAATATAGGGCCCTTTCAGTGTGAGATGGGTAGGCAGATTATTGGAGATAAGGAAAAAGCTGAGGTATTAAACAAATTCTTTGCCTCTGTGTTTACCAGGGAAGAATCAAGTTCAATAGTAGTGCCGCAGGACGAAGCCACAACCTCCATATTAATGAACAATTGGTTAACTGAGGAAGAAGTTCAGAAGCGACTTGAAAAAATTAAAGTAAGGCACCTGGCCCCGATGGCATACATCCAAGAGTTCTCAAGGAGTTAAGTTCAGTAATAGCAAAACCATTATATTTAATATTCAAGGACTCCATTTCCACAGGCTCAGTACCACAAGATTGGCGTAAAGCAGATGTGGTGCCTATATTTAAAAAGGGAGCTAGATCACAACCGGGAAATTACAGACCTGTAAGTCTGACTTCAATAGTAGGGAAACTACTTGAAGGTTTAATACGGGATAATATTCAGGAATACCTAATGGAAAATAAAATTATTAGTAATAGTCAGCATGGATTTATGAAGGATAGATCTTGCCAAACTAACCTTATTTGTTTCTTTGAGGAGGTAAGTAGGAATCTAGACCAGGGTAATGCCGTTGATGTGGTCTACTTAGATTTTGCAAAGGCTTTTGATACGGTTTCACACAAGAGGTTGGTGTACAAAATAAAGAAAATTGGACTCAGTAATAATATATGCACCTGGATTGAAAACTGGTTAAAGGACAGACAACAGAGGGTTGTCATAAATGGAACTTTTTCAGGTTGGGCTAAAGTCGTGAGTGGAGTACCTCAGGGATCGGTACTGGGACCCCTGCTTTTTAACTTGTTTATTAATGACCTTGAGGTTGGGATCGAGAGCAAAGTCTCCATCTTTGCTGATGATACTAAATTATGTAAGGTAATAGAATCAGAGCAGGATGTAATTTCTCTTCAGAAGTACTTGGAGAGACTGGAAACGTGGGCAGGTAAATAGTAGATGAGGTTTAATACAGATAAATGTAAGGTTATGCATTTGGGATACAAGAATAAAAAGGCGACTTACAAATTAAATGGAGATATATTGGGGGAATCCTTGATGGAGAAGGATTTAGGAGTGCTTGTAGACAGCAGGCTTAGCAATAGTGCCCAATGTCATGCAGTAGCTGCAAAGGCAAATAAGATCTTAACTTGCATCAAACGGGCAATGGATGGAAGGGAAGTAAACATAATTATGCCCCTTTACAAAGCATTAGTAAGACCACACCTTGAATATGGAGTACAATTTTGGGCACCAATCCTAAGAAAAGACATTATGGAACTAGAGAGAGTGCAGAGAAGAGCCACCAAATTAATAAAGGGGATGGACATTCTAACTTATGAGGAGAGGCTAGCTAAATTAGATTTATTTACATTAGAAAAGAGGCGTCTAAGAGGGGATATGATAACTATATACAAATATATTCAGGGACAATACAAGGAGCTTTCAAAAGAACTATTCATCCCACGGCAGTACAAAGGACTCGGGGCCATCCCTTAAGGTTGGAGGAAAGGAAATTTCACCAGCAACAAAGGAAAGGGTTCTTTACAGTAAGGGCAGTTAAAATGTGAAATTAATTACCCATGGAGACTGTGATGGCAGATACAATAGATTTGTTCAAAAAAAGTTGGACATCTTTTTAGATGGGAAAGGTATAGAGGGATATACCAAATAAGTATACATGGGAAGGATGTTGATCCAGGGATTAATCCGATTGCCAATTCTTGGAGTCAGGAAGGAATTCATTTTTCCCCTTAATGGGGTTTTTTGTTTGCCTTCCTCTGGATCAATAAGTAAGTATAGATATAGGATAAAGTATCTGTTGTCTAAATTTAGCATAGGTTGAACTTGGTGGACGGAAGTCTTTTTTCAACCTCATCTACTATTTATGTAACTATGTAACTAAGTGAATGTCATCGGAAAAGGGTTCAATATTAAATAATGTATAGATTGCAAAGCCTCCCAGCAGCCGGCTTCTTGCACGGCCTCCCAGCAGCCGGCTTCATGCACGGCCTCCCAGCATCCGGCTTCATGCACGGCCTCCCAGCAGCCGGCTTCATGCACGGCCTCCCAGCATCCGGCTTCATGCACGGCCTCCCAGCAGCCGGCTTCATGCACGGCCTCCCAGCATCCGGCTTCATGCACTGCCTCCCAGCAGCCGGCTTCATGCACGGCCTCCCAGCATCCGGCTTCATGCACGGCCTCCCAGCAGCCGGCTTCATGCACGGCCTCCCAGCAGCCGGCTTCATGCATGGCCTCCCAGCAGCCGGCTTCATGCACGGCCTCCCAGGAGCCGGCTTCATGCACGGCCTCCCAGCATCCGGCTTCATGCACGGCCTCCCAGCACCCGGCTTCATGCACGGCCTCCCAGCAGCCGGCTTCATGCACGGCCTCCCAGCACCCGGCTTCATGCCCGGCCTCCCAGCACCCGGCTTCATGCATGGCCTCCCAGCAGCCGGCTTCATGCACGGCCTCCCAGCACCCGGCTTCATGCACGGCCTCCCAGCAGCCGGCTTCTTGCACGGCCTCCCAGCAGCCGGCTTCATGCACGGCCTCCCAGCATCCGGCTTCATGCACGGCCTCCCAGCAGCCGGCTTCATGCACGGCCTCCCAGCAGCCGGCTTCATGCACGGCCTCCCAGCAGCCGGCTTCATGCACGGACTCCCAGCATCCGGCTTCATGCACGGCCTCCCAGCAGCCGGCTTCATGCACGGCCTCCCAGCATCCAGCTTCATGCACGGCCTCCCAGCATCCGGCTTCATGCACGGCCTCCCAGCAGCCGGCTTCATGCACGGCCTCCCAGCATCCGGCTTCATGCACGACCTCCCAGCATCCAGCTTCATGCACGGCCTCCCAGCAGCCGGCTTCATGCACGGCCTCCCAGCATCCGGCTTCATGCACGGCCTCCCAGCAGCCGGCTTCATGCACGGCCTCCCAGCACCCGGCTTCATGCCCGGCCTCCCAGCATCCGGCTTCATGCACTGCCTCCCAGCAGCCGGCTTCATGCACGGCCTCCCAGCATCCGGCTTCATCCACGGCCTCCCAGCAGCCGGCTTCATGCACGGCCTCCCAGCAGCCGGCTTCATGCACGGCCTCCCAGCAGCCGGCTTCATGCACGGCCTCCCAGCATCCGGCTTCATGCACGACCTCCCAGCATCCGGCTTCATGCATGGCCTCCCAGCAGCCGGCTTCATGCACGGCCTCCCAGGAGCCGGCTTCATGCACGGCCTCCCAGCAGCCGGCTTCATGCACGGCCTCCCAGCATCCGGCTTCATGCATGGCCTCCCAGCAGCCGGCTTCATGCACGGCCTCCCAGCACCCGGCTTCATGCACGGCCTCCCAGCATCCGGCTTCATGCACGGCCTCCCAGCAGCCGGCTTCATGCACGGCCTCCCAGCAGCCGGCTTCATGCACGGCCTCCCAGCACCCGGCTTCATGCACGGCCTCCCAGCAGCCGGCTTCATGCCCGGCCTCCCAGCAGCCGGCTTCATGCACGGCCTCCCAGCATCCGGCTTCATGCACGGCCTCCCAGCATCCGGCTTCTTGCACGGCCTCCCAGCAGCCGGCTTCATGCACGGCCTCCCAGCAGCCGGCTTCATGCACGGCCTCCCAGCACCCGGCTTCATGCACGGCCTCCCAGCAGCCGGCTTCATGCACGGCCTCCCAGCATCCGGCTTCATGCACGGCCTCCCAGCAGCCGGCTTCATGCACGGCCTCCCAGCAGCCGGCTTCATGCACGGCCTCCCAGCAGCCGGCTTCATGCACGGCCTCCCAGCATCCGGCTTCATGCACGGCCTCCCAGCAGCCGGCTTCATACACGGCCTCCCAGCATCCGGCTTCATGCACGGCCTCCCAGCATCCGGCTTCATGCACGGCCTCCCAGCATCCGGCTTCATGCATGGCCTCCCAGCATCCGGCTTCATGCACGGCCTCCCAGCATCCGGCTTCATGCACGGCCTCCCAGCAGCCGCCTTCATGCACGGCCTCCCAGCAGCCGGCTTCATGCACGGCCTCCCAGCAGCCGGCTTCATGCACGGCCTCCCAGCATCCGGCTTCATGCACGACCTCCCAGCATCCAGCTTCATGCACGGCCTCCCAGCAGCCGGCTTCATGCACGGCCTCCCAGCAGCCGGCTTCATGCACAGCCTCCCAGGAGCCGGCTTCATGCACGGCCTCCCAGCATCCGGCTTCATGCACGGCCTCCCAGGAGCCGGCTTCATGCACGGCATCCCAGCAGCCGGCTTCATGCACGGCCTCCCAGGAGCCGGCTTCATGCACGGCCTCCCAGGAGCCGGCTTCATGCACGGCCTCCCAGCAGCCGGCTTCATGCACGGCCTCCCAGCATCCGGCTTCATGCACGGCCTCCCAGCATCCGGCTTCATGCACGGCCTCCCAGCATCCGGCTTCATGCACGGCCTCCCAGCATCCGGCTTCATGCACGGCCTCCCAGCATCCGGCTTCATGCACGGCCTCCCAGCTCCTAAACACGAAGATGTTCTGTTTTCTTCTTTCATATCCTGGGAGTTTTTTGTATTCTCATTTTTATTTCTCCTCCTGCTCCATGCTCCTCTTTCTCTATTTTGCATATCTTGGGTCAATCCCTTACGTACTGTCTTTCCCTCCTTTTCCTTTGCACGTTGAGTTATTTTTTGCGCTGCCGTTTTTAATGACCCTTTATCAATATTGGGTTTCAAAACCATATTTACTTATTTAACCTTTTAATGCTTGGTGTAAACGTGTTGTATTGAATATGTTGTGACGGAGAAATAATAGACCTACAGTTCCATTCAGTGAGAATGTGCCACTGCTAGGTTGGACACGGAGGGACCTCTAGCACAGACTGCAGTGTCCCCAGTGACACACTGTATGGTCAATCAAGGCTCTCCCACAGGGTGACCCATGAACAGAAGGGAGTTGTGTCCTATCATGTATGTGTCTCCTAAAACAGAATGACATGGTGACACAGACACTTGGGTCGCTGGAGTCTGCCTCCCAGTGCAGGGTGACACAGACACTTGGGTCGCTGGAGTCTGCCTCCCAGTGCAGGGTGACACAGACACTTGGGTCGCTGGAGTCTGCCTCCCAGTGCAGGGTGACACAGACACTTGGGTCGCTGGAGTCTGCCTCCCAGTGCAGGGTGACAGACACGGTGGCGCTGGAGTCTGCCTCCCAGTGCAGGGTGACACAGACACGGTGGCGCTGGAGTCTGCCTCCCAGTGCAGGGTGACACAGACACTGTGGCGCTGGAGTCTGCCTCCCAGTGCAGGGTGACACAGACACTTTGGCGCTGGAGTCTGCCTCCCAGTGCAGGGTGACACAGACACTGTGGCGCTGGAGTCTGCCTCCCAGTGCAGGGTGACACAGACACTGTGGCGCTGGAGTCTGCCTCCCAGTGCAGGGTGACACAGACACTGTGGCGCTGGAGTCTGCCTCCCAGTGCAGGGTGACACAGACACTGTGGCGCTGGAGTCTGCCTCCCAGTGCAGGGTGACACAGACACGGTGGCGCTGGAGTCTGCCTCCCAGTGCAGGGTGACACAGACACGGTGGCGCTGGAGTCTGCCTCCCAGTGCAGGGTGACACAGACACGGTGGCGCTGGAGTCTGCCTCCCAGTGCAGGGTGACACAGACACTGTGGCGCTGGAGTCTGCCTCCCAGTGCAGGGTGACACAGACACTTTGGCGCTGGAGTCTGCCTCCCAGTGCAGGGTGACACAGACACTGTGGCGCTGGAGTCTGCCTCCCAGTGCAGGGTGACACAGACACTGTGGCGCTGGAGTATGCCTCCCAGTGCAGGGTGACACAGACACTGTGGCGCTGGAGTCTGCCTCCCAGTGCAGGGTGACACAGACACGGTGGCGCTGGAGTCTGCCTCCCAGTGCAGGGTGACACAGACACGGTGGCGCTGGAGTCTGCCTCCCAGTGCAGGGTGACACAGACACGGTGGCGCTGGAGTCTGCCTCCCAGTGCAGGGTGACACAGACACTGTGGCGCTGGAGTCTGCCTCCCAGTGCAGGGTGACACAGACACTGTGGCGCTGGAGTCTGCCTCCCAGTGCAGGGT
The DNA here is from genome assembly GCF_040206685.1 of Ascaphus truei. Lineage (NCBI taxonomy): Eukaryota > Metazoa > Chordata > Amphibia > Anura > Ascaphidae > Ascaphus > Ascaphus truei. Next base: position 3,423,717 of record NC_134491.1, read on the forward strand.
GACACAGACACTGTGGCGCTGGAGTCTGCCTCCCAGTGCAGGGAGACAGAAACATGGCACCACAATGATTCATAGTTTAGTGAGGCTTTCACGTCGCACTGTAAATATTCCTGAAGAAAATGACTTTATATCAATTCAGGAAGAGGAAAATGGTAAATAAAGGTCATTGGCGAATGTGTGTGTGTGTGTGTGTGTGTATATACACACACACACTAAGGCTGAGCTTATAGTGAGCACTGCATTGCTTGCTCGCGACCGCGTGACGTCACACGCCGCCATGCAATAGTGAAAGTTGCACTTGAGATGTGCGATTTCGCTGGCGGCAAGGGGACGTCAGCAAGGGGGAAGGCACAAAAGTCAGAGATGGAGATGTGATTGGCTTGCTGCCAGTCATGTGATGCGGCCGTCGTTGTGCATCACAAAATCCTTTGTCTTCTGTGCTTCTGTACTTTTGGTAGCTACGCAGCGCGGTCGCGCTCACTATGGGCACCCGCGACGGACTTTAGGTACTTGATTTGGCGCTGCGCGCCATCACTATAGCTATAAGCGCGGCCTAACACAAACACTGCTATGAGCCTCACTCAAAAATGTTTTGGCGAGCTGATTGATGCGCCAGACACAAAGTGCCACTCGTTACTCTGCCCTGTAGCTGCGATATAGTCCCCCAGGGTACTGACGCAGAGAGGCAGCGGTAGGAATTTCCACAGCACAGAGAGGAGGGAAACACAAGATACAGACCACATCAGGACAGCTTTACCATATATATATATATATACACACACAAATATAGCTGTATGCTCATCTGCATGTCTTAGGCAGGTCTGCAACCCCGCCTTTCCCCATTATCACCCAGCATACAGCACTTCCACTGCAGCAAGGGATTCTGGGAAATGACATGCAAACGAGCACACAGTGTCACTTTTTGCCTCAATAACCATTTTTAACATGGTTCCCTATAGGCTTAAGCTTGCTGCATGGTCACAGCTTTGAGCACAGCTCTGTGCTCAAAGCTGTGACCATGCAGCAAGCTTAAACCTATAGGGAACCATGTTAAAAATGGTTATTGAGGCAAAAAGTGACACTGTGTGCTCATTTGCATGTCATTTCCCAGAATCCCTTGCTGCAGTGGAAGTGCTGTATGCTGGGTGATAATGGGGAAAGGCGGGGTTGCAGACCTGCCTAAGACATGCAGATGAGCATACAGCTATATTTGCATATTTGCTTTCCTGTGGAGGGTTTTTGTCACTTTTTTTACTCACCATAACTTAACTCAGTATTATGGTTTGGCCTATCCCATAAGCCTCTCTTGCATTCCCAGTAAAATCAACCCCACACTGATGAGACCCATCAAGGTCGAAACAGCTGTCTGTGGGTGGTTTTCTGGGTATGCACCTTAACCCTGGCTGTGCTCAAAGCTGTGACCATGCAGCAAGCTTAAGCCTATAGGGAACCATGTTAAAAATGGTTATTGAGGCAAAAAGTGACACTGTGTGTTCATTTGCATGTCATTTCCCAGAATCCCTTGCTGCAGTGGAAGTGCTGTATGCTGGGTGATAATGGGGAAAGGCGGGGTTGCAGACCTGCCTAAGACATGCAGATGAGCATACAGCTATATTTGCATATATATATATATATAAAAAGGGGGAAGAGAGAGCGCACACCCATAGCGTAAAATTGTAAAATTTAATGAGGGAGAAGGGAGAGGGAGGGATAAGAATTGCACTTACAAAGGTACAATATAAACAAGCATTCTGTGATATATAATCACCACCATCCGGTTTAGAACTGCAGCCTCGTTGTCTTTGTAGTCCTTGGATGACGTCCCAGTCAATGTCCAGGGTAAATGATCTCCTCTGCATCGGTTAGGGAGTCCTGTAGAGTAGCTCCGAGCTGGGAAGCCTCTGCAACAATCGCGCGGGTCACTGAGTCCCAGCGCGCGGTGATGACGTCAGTGTCATGCGTCTTACGTAATGACGCTCCCTGACGCGTTTCGTCACTCAACGGGTGACTTTCTCAAAGGGAAGTCAGGAGAGGGGAAAGGTCCGGTATTATATACCCTGTCTGATGATAAATTGACTAATTCTGAACTCCTCTCAGCTGAAACGGTGCTTGTTTCAGTGGATACAATCGTACTGCCTAATTGTTTTAATAAAACTATGGAAACAAGCGGAATTGAACTATAAAAAAGCAAAAATACACGATCAAAGTTAAAAAATTTAAAAACAATACAGACCGCCTCTCGTTTAAGTTGGAGATGGATAGACCTCCAACACAATACAATACTTAAACAATTACAATAACCCATTTACGATTGATATAGAAATCTCACATATATCCAAACCAATACAAAATATAAAGCTCAATAGATCAAAAAAATATATATTATTATTTTTTTGTGCATACATATAAGGTGGATAATCCTGCCATTACCTACATCAGAGCCATACCTGTCTAATGCATGTTAGACAATGGTATATTAAAACATAGTACATAAAAACTGAAAATCAGAAGTATTATTATTAGCAGTAGAAAGCACAGCAGGAGAGTACTGTAGCCATTTAAAAACTTATATTAATCGATATTGTCTATCTTAGGTCCTGCAATGAAGCAGACATCTAGGAGAGTAGATGGTACAAGCCACGAACAAAGAAGATATCAAGAATTGAACCACTAATGGGAGTAACTAAATATGGTGGATAATGTGTAAAACAGTGAAGGAATGTGCTAGGGTATGTAAGACCTTAATAGGTATTAGTGTGCTGATCAAATGTGTGTGCTCCCTCTCCCTTCTCCCTCATTAAATTTTACAATTTTACGCTATGGGTGTGCGCTCTCTCTTCCCCCTTTTCTTCTAGATTCCCTGTGGATGTGGTTTGTCCACTTTGAGAGCAGCCGGAGACCCTCTATACCAGAATTTATATAATCTATTGGACTTATCTGAGGACTGGTTTTTATACTCTTTTTTCCATTTTTGGAGATATTTATTTGCTGAATCATTGTTTAACATTTTGTTTATTCATTGCTTGGTTACAGGTTTTATTGTATATTTTTTATCATTCATTACTTTTTTGTATTTATTTCATTTTTATTTCATCCTATTTACATGTACCCATTTATACAGTTTTGAACTCCTTAGTGAGTCACATTGTATACTAGCACCTTCCAGCAGAGGCGCAGCTTAGCCCCCTTTTTTGTTATATATATATATATATATATATATATATATATAATATAGCATCCGAACCAATCCAAGGACCAGTAAAGAGACAGCAACAAACTGCACGGGGCTAATCCAAAAAAAAACCTGTATTCAAAACATAGACACACGTAAACCACGGTTTACGTGTGTCTATGTTTTGAATACAGGTTTTTTTTGGATTAACCCCGTGCAGTTTTCTGTCTCTTACTGGTCCTTGGATTGGCTTGTATGCTGTGTGTTTCTCTATGGGACTAGCATCTGCTTTTTTTCTTCATTACAGTGTGCTGACTGGCCTCTTGTGGATTATTTATTTATATATATTTATATATATATACAGGCATACCCCGCTTTAAGTACACTCACTTTAAGTACACTCGCGAGTAAGTACATATCGCCCAATAGGCAAACAGCAGCTCACGCATGCGCCTGTCATCACGTCCTGAACAGCAATACCGGCTCCCTACCTGTACCAAAGCTGTGCCCAAGCGGGGAGACTATAGAGCCTGTTACAAATGCGTTATTTACATCAGTTATGCACGTATATGATGATAGAAGTACAG
>NC_134491.1:3432475-3557352 GCF_040206685.1 Ascaphus truei
ATGGGACACACAGCGCAGCGTGGGCCTCAGCAGCAGCAGGTCCCCCCCTCCCCCCCCCCCGAAGCGGCCGACGCCGTAGCACGCTCCCCGGACACCCCCGGGCAGCAAGCGAGGATCGGGGGGCAGGTGATTAGGGGGAGATCATGGGCAGGAGGCGGACTGGCGCAGGAGGCGCGCACGGGGGAAGCTGGGTTGGCACTTCCCCCTCCGTCCCACGTGGGGAGCGGAGGGTGCGGGGGGGGCTGGATCGCGCAATTGTTTTGGACTTCCCCCTCCGTCCCACGTGGGGAGCGGAGGGTGCGGGGGGGGCTGGATCTCGCTCTTGTTTTGGGCTTCCCCCTCCGTCCCACGTGGGGGAGCGGAGGGGGGGAGGGAGTGGGGGGGGGGGTGGATCGCGCGCGGCGCTTGTTTTTGGGCTTCCCCCTCTGTCCCACGTGGGGAGCGGAGGGGGGGGGGGCTGGGTTGCGCGCGGGGCTTGGTTTGGGCTTCCCCCTCCGTCCCACGTGGGGAGTGGGGGGGGAGGGATGCGGGGGATTCTGGGTTGCTGGGGGGAACAGGCAGCGCAAATGGCAGGACACTCTGCTTGCCCTGTGCACGCGCGCCGGGACAACAGGATTTGCCGCCATTTTTTTTAACTTTTTTTTTAACCCAATCAGGGAGGGGGATTATTTATTTATTTAAAAAAAAAAAATTGGCACGAGCAGGGGAATTCATTGAGCTGCAGCACGGGTCGCCAGCGGCCTAAATCCACTCGCAACGGGCTACTGGTTATCATTATTTGTCGAGCACTGTATATATATATATATATATATACTTAAAAACTGCCACACTTCATTATTTAGTATTATTAACATCTGTATTATTGTTCTCGACCTTGGTTTATAGTAGTGAGTTTCAGGGTAAGATGATACATTCAGCTGCCTGAGCCAGTGTAATGACATCAGCAGCGGCAGACAGTCCAGAACCCACTCAGTTTGCTCAGTCGACATCGACACCAGATTTGAGCCAGATTTCCACAAGCTGAGGAGCCCAAACTTAGTTAAGGTTTCTCTGTGGAATTCATTATCCATGGAGACTGTGATGGCAGATACAACAGATTTGTTCAAAAAAGTTTGGACGTCTTTTTAGATGGGACATGTATACAGGGATATACCAAATAAGTATACATGGGAAGGATGTTGATCCAGGGATTAATTCGATTGCCAATTCTTGGAAGTCAGGAAGGAATTTATTTTTCCCCTTATGAGATATCATTGGATGATATGACACTGGGGTTTTTTGTTTGCCTTCCTCTGGGTCAATAAGGAAGTATAGATATAGGATAAAGTATCTGTTGTCTAAATTTAGCATAGCTGGAACTTGATGGACGTATGTCTTTTTTCAACCTCATCTACTATATAACTATGTTTGTGTTCTTCAGTCCTTTGTTCTATTAGCAGAAGAGGCTATATCAGTGTGTGAGTCATGCCCTGTACTGGCTTTGCACATACATTTGTAGAAGAGGTCCCCAGACAACTGTATTCAAATTCCGCTTTGGATTTCTCTCCTGGGTGGGGCACAGGTCCCTTGGATCTCTGTATTGATGAAAGTTTCTCCTCCTTCTGCAGAGCTGCACCAAACACAACTCCTACTTTTTCCCCCCATTGTTGCAACAAGCATTATATTTAATGACTAAATTATACCAGGGCACCGGTGTGCAACTCCAAATAATGATTTCTGTTGGCACTAAATAAGGAATGTAATTTTTCTTGTTGAAATACCATTTTTTCAGTTGCTGCATGAGTGATGGGGGTAATTATCCCTTTGCACCTGGGATTTCAATCCGATTGGAGCGGCCGCTCTCTGCTTACAGGGCTGTCAGCCTGACACATAGGTTCTCCTCTTATCTGGCAAGAGGCGAGGAGTCACTAATATGGGAAAACAACCAAACCTCACATAGGTCACCATGTTATGTGAAACCAGTGATTGGAATGCTTGGGGTTGGAGGGGGTGTTTATGGAAGACCAAGTCATTTAAATGTTACAGGGGAACAGAACAATATCTCCTTAACTATTTCAGACACCAACATGAGACACAGTGTACATGTAATAGGCACACAAGAGTAGACTGCAGATAAATACTTATTGGATCAACCAGCCTGCCCTTAAAATCATGTAAAGCTTGAACTCCCCTACTACAGTACACTGGCGACACACTTTATTCGAGCTCGGCTAGTCCCACGAATTCGGGTATACCCGGGTGTATTGAGGTTTTGTGACTGTTTTCTGCCCGAGTGCATTGAGTTATTTTCCGGCAGGGATTGAAGCATTTTATTCCGTTGGCTGCAATACTGCACAGTACATATATATATACTGCATTACAATTCATGAATTTATGCCATCTGGTAGACACGCGAAGCATTGCAGCCTATTAAATCCTAATCATTATCATTTAACAGATCAGCCGCCCATCAGCCAGGCATGAACCCAGGCTGGGAAGGCAAATGCAACGGGGCTTGTCAGAGGTGAGGAGCGGCGCATTCCAGGTATCTGCCAGGTACATACCGGGTATTTGCTCGAATAAAGTGTGTCGGTGCAGTACATCACCTGCTGAGAAGCTGTTCCATGTATCCACTACCTTTTCAGTGAAGAAGGAACTCCTCTCGTTTCCTCCAACCTTCCCATTTAACAGGAGGGAAGCATGAGACATTCACATGGGAGATAGGTAATGCTGCCCCTAGCCTAACCTACTAGTTTATTGAGGCCATGTTAGTGGTTGTCTCTTCCTCTTTCATCTCCACGTGTATGGTAAGAGATATTGTCATCATGTATGAGGTTGTACAAACATGTTACAGCCCTGCTGAGCTCCCCACTCTGCCATAGAGTCAGTTATCATAACACCCCACCAGGAAAATGCAGACGGTAACACAACTCCTGTGGTTTTCTATCACCTTACTGTTAGAGGGGTTTGTAATGCATTGCTTTTTAAGGCGTTGCTCTGGCAGTTAAAGGATTAAAGAAAAATCCTCTGTCTTGCTACTAGAATGGACCAAGGCTCTAAACCGTTTCTCTGCTGTTAGTGAGAACCTCATTTCACAGTTACCATGGAAACCTCCAGTATATGGTACCCACCTGAAAACTGCCAGTGTTGATTGGGAAAGCTGATGACAGAGAAATGTTCTCTAACCTTCCCTGAGAAAACAAGGCGGCGTATTCTGTCCTCTGCACCAGCAGTGCTTTGTATTCATAGTGCACAGTAAAACATGTCTGTCCCGTAGTGTCTCTTGGCTTTCGGCTGTGCTCCGAGAAAGCATCCGATGAAAAGTAATTGGTTTTCTAATAAAGAGGTAAATAAAGTATGTACAGGTTATATTTCCAATAATGCCCCTTTATGTTTTACAGAATATACGTGTTTAGCAGGGTTCCCCCTGGGCCCCCCTTACCTCCGCTTAGCGGGGGGACCCCTGCGCTGTGTCAGGGATCTGCAGCGGTAAGTGCGTCACCGGGGGCACTCAGCGGCATCTGCAGTCCAGCGCCACCATTTTGCGTGCGTTCGCGCCTGCGCGGAAGCTCGCGCCTGGCGCAGTGTAAGCCCCAGGAGATGCAGCGGCCATTAATGAGTTTGCAGATGGGCAGAGGTGGCGCTCCATAGCGCAGGGACATCCCCAGTCGGTGCATGCGCGGACAGAGCCTGTGGCAGCCATTACAGACTTGCGCATGCATAGTTACGATCGCGCACGCGGCCCCAATGCTAAAGAGGTTCTGAGTGGACTACAACTCCCAGCAGCCTCTGGGGACTGCCCTTTCACCCAGATCACATGCAGCCAGACAGCCACTAAGGCTGACAGATTCTCATGCTGCATTTGGATACATTGTTGTGTGCAGAGTCAGGAGGCAGACAGTGAAGCACATGAGTTAGTCAGAGCTGGGAGCAGGTTGGGGGTAGGGTTGTGTGTAGGGAGCAGTAGCCCCTGCATACTAGGTCAGGTTACATATTGTGGTTGCGACAGGGACAGGCGCTAGGTAGGTGCACTGCCCCTTTAGTTATTTGTTAAGTTCAGGGACCAGCTGCAGTGCTGCGAGCCCTGATTATTGTGTCTGGACGCAGACATCACTCCAGATAGAGACTATCTTCCTGGTAGGATTGTCTGGCGGGAAGCCACCCCACGCATCAAGAGCGGAAGCATCGTGGATCACGCTTTCGGATCCATCAGCCAAGTACAGCATCTGCGCGCCCGGGTGTGGACACACCCGGCAGGTACCATCAAGTCACCAAGTGCACCAACTACACACCTCATATTAGTGGGCAGCGCTGTTCCACAGTTGGAGTGGGGTTGTGGGACTCTTGGGACGCTTGGGTATATGCTGGGGGGTTGCGGCCCAGTGAGGCCAGGTTAAAGGGTGACACTGCTGTGTTGCTATTGTTGCTGTATGTGATGTGATGTTATGTTTTAGTGCAGCGGTGCGCAAACTGGGGGGCACGCCCCCTTGGGGGGGGGCAAGATTATGTAGGGGGGGCGCGGTGCGGGGAAACCTGGGGTCGGGCAGAGCTGTGCACGGGCAGCCAGAAGCTCCGTGCTGCTGCTTCTACGTGTCTGTGTCTTGCAGAGGGGGCGGGGCTTCTCTCTGCACACAGACGGCCCCTCCTTCTCTTCCTGTCTGCTTCCCGCACCAGTTTTCAGCAGCATGGGGGGTTGGGGGATCAGAGCATGTCGCCCCCCAGGTGAAATTGTGTGTGTGTGTGTGATTGTGTGTGTGTGTGTGTGTGATTGTGTGTGTGTGTGGTGGGGGGGGGGATTGTGTGTGTGGGGGGGGGATTGTGTGTGTGTGGGGGGGGATTGTGTGTGTGTGTGGGGGGGGATTGTGTGTGTGTGGGGGGGGGATTGTGTGTGTATGGGGGGATTGTGGGGGGGGGATTGTGTGTGTGTGGGGGGGGATTGTGTATGGGGGGTTGGGGGTATTGTGTGTGTGTGTGGGGGGATTGTGTGTGTGTGTGGGGGGGATTGTGTGTGTGTGTGTGTGGGGATTGTGTGTGTGTGTGGGGGGAGATTGTGTGCGTGTGGGGGGGGGATTGTGTGTGTGTGGGGGGGGGGAGTGTGTGTGGGGGGGATGGTGTGTCTGTGGGGGGATTGTGTGTGGGGGGGGGGATTGTGTGCGAGTGTGTGGGGGGGGATTGTGTGTGTGTGGGGGGATTGTGTGTGGGGGGGGATTGTGTGTGTGTGGGGGGGGGGGATTGTGTGCGTGTGGGGGGGATTGTGTGTGTGTGGTGTGGGGGGGATTGCGTGTGTGTGGGGGGGGATTGTGTGTGTGTGGGGGGGGATTGTGTGCGTGTGGGGGGGGGATTGTGTGCATGTGGGGGGGGGATTGTGTGTGTGGGGGGATTGTGTGTGTGTGTGGGGGGGGTTGTGTGTGTGTGGGGGGGATTGTTTGTGTGTGTGGGGGGAGATTGTGTGTGGGGGGGATTGTGGGTGGGGGGGAATTGTGTGTGTGGGGAGGGGGGTTGTGTGTGTGTGGGGGGATTGTGTGTGTGTGTGTGGGGGGGAATGTGTGTGTGGTCGGGATTGTGTGTGGTTGTGGGTGGGGATTGTGTGTGTGTGGGGGGAGTGCGTGTGTGGGGACTGAGGGTGTGTGTGTGTGTGTGTGTGTGTGTGTGGGGATTGAGTGTGGGGATTGAGTGTGTATGTGTGGGGGGGGGGATTGTGTGTGTGTGTGTGTGTGTGTGTATGTGTATGTGGTGATTGATGGAGAGAGAGAGAGTGTGTGTTGTAATGCAGTGTTACACAAACTGGGGGGCAATGAGGCGCAAGATTATTTAGGGGGCGCAGACGGCGTGCGGCGAAAACTGGGTGCGCGGGTCCGTTTTCTTTTCTTCATGTGATTTTGATTACACCAGGCAGGGGGGGCCCGAGAAATGTTATGGATGAAAAGGTGGGCTCGGCATAAAAAGTTTGCTCACCCTTGATTTAGTGCATATAGTAGACTATTTTATCCATACCCTGGTGTAAGTACTTACTGTAAGTGGTCCCTGTGTAAGGGGTTATTCTACACACTAGAATCCCTGCACAGGTGGAGGCGCTGTAAGTATACGTTCCAGGATACACCCCAGGCGCCCAGTGGCGGAGGTTCAGGCTCCTGTGAGCCTATCAGGTATTGCACCACACCTGGTAACATATGTACATTTCCCCACATGGTCCCTATCTGCGATTGGGGGGGGGGGGGGGGGGACTCTGTTACATGCGTAAAGTGTATTTTCCACCCTTAGGCTGCGTCCATGCTAAGTGCGACAAAAATGCTGTGCCTCTGAGTCAGGCCAGAGAGCATGTGACGAAGAGCGATGGTGCTCGCGATCCCAGAGCAGACAATCATTTCATTTTGCCGCGCGACGGCTGGCTCACGTGTGTGGCTCAGCCAATGAGGGTGAATCGCTCACGTGACGTCACGGGCATGCTCCCCGTCACGTCTCCTCCTACAGATCCCCAGTCCACGGATTGCGTCTGCAGTAGGCACACGTAGGGTGACCACCCGCCCCCCTTTTGCCAGGACAGTCCCGGTATTTCGAGAGCTGTCCCGGTTTCCTGTGTGTCCCGGAAATGTCCCGTGTTTTTCCTCAATGTGTCCCCGTTTTTTTTTTTGTCGCCGGCGGTGCGCGAGTAAGCTGCGGTACGCTGTCCGCGAGTCTGCGGCGGCACGGAGGAGGAGACTGCAGCAGCCCGGCTGGTAAGTATTTTTTTTTTAATGCCAGGGGTTGGGCTTGTGTTACGTGGAAATTGAGTCTTGCTGATTGGATGGGACCCAGCATTGTACAAAGTCCCACCCCCCTCCCTCTCCCCCGGCAGTTTCCTACCTTGTTGGCCAATCCCCTGCATCCCAGTATTAAACCCCGCCCCTGGCATCATCCTTCACCAAGGCCCGGCATGTGGGAATGGATGGAAGGAAGGGTGCCTGGGGGCGGGTGGCAGGGCCAGCGTGCCTGGGGGGGGGGGGGGGGCAGGACGAGGGTGCCTTGGGGCGGGCCGCAGGGTGCAGGACCAGGGTGCCTGGTGGCGGGGCGCAGGACCAGGGTGCCTTGGGGCGGGCCGCAGGGGCAGGACCAGCATGCATGGGGCGGTCAGGACCAGGGTGCCTGGGGGGGGCAGGGCCAGGGTGCCTAGGGGCGGGTGGCAGGGCCAGCGTGCCTGGGGGGGGGGCAGGGCCAGGGTGCCTTGGGGCGGGCCGCAGGGGGCAGGACCAGCATGCCTGGGGGGGGGGTGCAGGACCAGCGTGCCTGGGGCGGTCAGGACCAGGGTGCCTGGGGGCGGGGGGCAGGACCAGGGTGCCTGGGGGCGGGGGGCAGGGCCAGGGGGGCGGGGGGCAGGACCAGCGTGCCTGGGGGCGGGGGGCAGGGCCAGGGTGCCTGGGGACGGGGGGCAGGGCCAGGGTGCCTGGGGGCGGGGCTTCCACTTCCTGCGGCAGAGCACACGTGGTGTGTGTCTCTGCCGGCTCCTTGCTCCTCTGCACGGTGTCTCCCCCCCTCTGCCCACCCGGGGGGATATGAGGTGGGTTTTTGATCCGTTGCCTCCTGTCCTGGCGCTCTCTTCCCCTACGGTCCCCTTGGTGCGGGAGATGTGCGCGGGGTGGGCAGTGGTGGCTGCACGGTGTCCCCCCATTGCTGCCCCGGGAACCCGTGGCTGTCCGCCAGGGGAGGGGGGGCAGCAGTTTGTACCTTTGCGTCCCAGCGCTCCTATCCACCCCACCCCTTGGTGCGGGAGATTGGCGCGGGGGTGGGTGCAGGGGGAGGCGGGGAGCCGCCTGCTCGTGGCTGGCCTCTGTCTGTACTCCAGTGTGTGTGTGTGTGTGTACCAGTGTGTGTGTGTGTGTGTACCAGTGTGTGTGTGTGTGTACCAGTGTGTGTGTGTGTGTGTACCAGTGTGTGTGTGTGTGTACCAGTGTGTGTGTGTGTGTGTGTGTGTACCAGTGTGTGTGTACCAGTGTGTGTGTGTGTGTGTGTACCAGTGTGTGTATGTGTGTACCAATGTGTGTGTGTGTGTGTGTGTGTGTGTGTGTGTGTGTGTACCAGTGTGTGTGTACCAGTGTGTGTGTGTGTGTGTGTGTGTGTGTGTGTGTGTGTGTGTGTGTGTGTGTGTGGTGTGTGTGTGTGTGTGTGTGTGTGTGTACCAGTGTGTGTACCAGTGTGTGTGTGTGTGTGTGTGTGTGTGTGTGTGTGTACCAGTGTGTGTATGTGTGTACCAATGTGTGTGTGTGTGTGTGTGTGTGTGTGTGTGTGTACCAATGTGTGTGTGTGTGTGTGTGTGTGTGTGTGTGTGTGTGTGTGTGTGTGTGTGTGTGTGTGTGTGTGTGTGTACCAGTGTGTGTATGTACCTGTGTGTGTACCAGTGTGTGTGTGTGTGTGTGTACCAGTGTGTGTGTTTGTGTACCAGTGTGTGTGTGTGTGTGTGTGTGTACCAGTGTGTGTGTACCAGTGTGTGTGTACCAGTGTGTACCAGTGTGTGTGTGTGTACCAGTGTGTGTGTACCAGTGTGTGTGTACCAGTGTGTGTGTGTGTGTTGTGACATAGTCCAAAGATGTTAGGCAGCTTTCTGCCCCATTTTAGAGCAGAAAGTGCAGGAATAGTTAAAAATGATCCATTCCACAGCTTCCCATTAACTCAGGCAGCTGGATGGAAAATCCAGACCACAGATTACAATGGCTCTAGTTCTCCCTCACCTGCTCTTCTAATCACATGCACAGGTATTTAGAGCAGAGAGGTTTTGCATTTCACTCTCTCTCCTTAGAGCCTGGAGGCTGGGGGTATCGCTGCTCCCCTGTTTCCAGTGTCGGGGTTGACGGCCCCTCCACGTATCACAGTACCAGAGGATTTGCCTGGACACCACAAACAGATAAGACAAAACAAATGGTTACTGCTGTTGCTAAAAGACTGTGCTGTATCTTGTGACCCTAAATGAGAGAGCATTGTTTTAAGCTGGGGAACCAGTTTAGTTGGCCAGCAGCTGTTAGAGAGACTGATTCTGATGTGTAGTTAGATCCCTGAAAGGGATAGGATTTTGCTTATATGATTTTGGTTTTATTTCTTGAAATAACAGTGTGGGAAATATTGTAACACTGAAATATGTGAACTGCTGAATGAAAGTATCTGAGTACCTCTAACCTTCACATGTTAAAGCTGCAGTACCTTACTTGGATGAAAATAAAGCAGGCAGAAGCCTGAGTTAAGCAGCATAATACTTTGCATGATCCTGTTTGTTGTATAATTAACCCTAGAAGACTGTGTCGGGAAGAACCCAGACAGACGTCAGCACTACAAAAGAGGGGCGTTTGTCACATATGGTGGAGAATGCGGGTCGACACTAAAAAGTCTGTGGGTTTGCAAATAAATGCGGGGGTTTAAAATGGCCGCCCAGCTGAACTAAAGTACAGATGCTATGAGTGAAGTCTGTCCCACTGTGTATATCAGTTGTGCTTCTAGCATACACAGAGAATGTGCGAAGTGTGGATGCAATAGCACCTTGAACCCAAACAGAAAACCAAAATGTTTTGCTGAAGAAAAAAAAAAAAAAAAATTGCATCTAGCCAGTGCTGTTTGTAAAGCTAATGCCTTTTGCTGAAGTGAGTGAATTTGCAGCTAGCAAGTGCTGTATGCAAGTTGCTGAAGTGAGTGAAATTGCAGCTAGCAGATTGTCTCTGCCGGGTTTCTAAAATGGCCGACGTGAAATGTTTGTTTTGTAATGTACATAATCATGAAAAACAGTGTCCCTTCAGGCCATACGATGATGATGATGATGATGGCGACTCGTATGTGGCCCCTGGAGGAGAGCCGTACCCACAGATGAATTTAGTATGCTGGGCCTGTCATAAAGTAGGTCACATGGAAGATGTGTGCCCCAAAATTTTCAAAGACAAACAGCTGCAAAAACAAGCAACGCCCTATGAGTGCAAGCAAGATGTGGAAGCTGATACCAGTGAGCGTGTGCCCAGCACCACTGATATCTCTGGAGCTAATAAAGCAAAAAGAAAGAAGAAAAAGAAAACTGTTCCTCAAGTCACAGGGGAAGTGACCGAGCCACTAGAACCTGCGCTGTCAGGACATGCGTCAGAAAGGCGCCGAGATGTGCTGCAGACCGGAGTGACCGGCAGAATTGTCACGGGAACAGTGGCAAAGGAAAAGGAGGAGCAAAGGGAAGCTGAATCCTTGAACCAGGATAAAGAGGCTTTGGTTTCTGCACTCCAAGCTGCCCGCCATGATTATGAAGTCCTGCGGCAGGGATTGATGAAGGAGCGAGAATGTTGGAAGAAGGAGCAAGAATCTAACAATAAGGTGCGAGAATGTTGGAACAAGGAGCGAGAAGCGAACGCCGAGTTACAGAGGTGTATACTTCCAGCTTTACAAGAGCACGAGGCTTTGAAGAAAACAGAGTCTCTCTTACGGAGTGAGCTGGAAGAGGTGACGACTAATCTGGAAAAGGCCAACACCGTAATTGCCACCATGGATGAAAAACAGATTAAGTCTGACAAATTGATTGCTATCCTAAAACAGAAATACGGGAAGGCTCTACAAGAGGTTCATGCGCTCAGCACAGAGGTGCAACACTTACGCCTGGAGGGCCACGGTCTGAACACAGAGCTGGGAATGTTGAAGCAAACCCATGAGAATGCCCTAAGTGAGTTAGAGACTGTAAAGCAAGAAAATGAGACTCTGAAATTGGAAAATTCAGATTTGACTGACCAAGCAGAAAAAGTAAAGAAACAGTTGACTCAGGAAAAATTAGAAGTGCAGGAAGCACTGATGCACACTCAGAGCCAGCACCAGGAAGAAATGGATGCTCTGAGAACAGAATTGCGACATGTATGCACGAAACAGAATTCTCTCGTGGAGGAACTTAACATTTTGAAAAAGGAGAAAAGCATTAGAATAATTCAGAAGCACTGCAAAGCTCTTGTCCAAGGAAGAAGGGAAAGAGAAAATTATCGGCGTAAACGCGCCGCAACTATCATCCTACAGGCTGCCTACAGAGGGATGAAAATTCGTCGGTTCAATCACCCGAATAAAGCAGCCTGTGTTCTTCAATCATTCTACCGTGCCCGCATGGTACGAAACAGGTTCCTCATTATGAAAGGAGCAACTATAAAAATCCAGTCTCTGACTAGGATGACACAGAACAGGATTCGCTATCAAACCCTGAGAAATGCGTCACTGGTTATCCAGCGGTACTTCCGCCTGAATAAATGTAGACCTCAGGAAAGAGAGGTCCAAGACTACATGCCTGCCGGCTGCAAAGATAAAATACCACAGGGTACAGCCGGAGGTAGTGAGAGCCCCATCAAGGTGAAGGTGCTCCAGGTAATCAGTGCTTCATCTTCTAAGTACCATAAAGGTTCAAAGGTCGCAAATCAAAAGCGACGAAGGTCAACGCTGGCCTTGAATTTTTCCGGATCTCGCCACTCTGGGCCACAATATAAAGACAAAGACTATCCGGCCCCAGAGTTCCGTCAGAAGCTAAAGAAACAGTCCAGTCATTTGCAGTTTGCAGCGGCCTATGAAATAAAGTCAGGAAATGTAATGGACTGGAAGTCAAAGAAAAAAAAAAAAATGTGTTTGGGGAATTGACCGATATTTTTTTTGTTATTACACGTGTGGACTATGTCACGGACACTTAACTATGCAAATAAGCTATTGTAGTTAAGGTATATTAGGCCTCTAGAATAAGCATTTTGTCAATGTTACAGTGTTATATTGGTTCTCTGTGTTGAAAATGTAGCTAAACTACAAATTAATATACAGGGTTGATGGCCCTTTCGGTTGGTAAATATATAATGAGGTTCATATTCTACAGTAGAAAAACCCAGGGAGATAATAGAAATTGTTTGGTTTTGTGAATATATTTAGCATATCCTGGGTTGTAAGAATGTGTGCTAGACACTTATTTTTCAAAATAGTTCCCTAATAGAGAGCAACAAAATATGTTTGCCAAGTATAGTCTCTTATGACGAAACCTATTGTCCATAATTGCCATGGAAAAAGTTCATATTCGTATCATGTGAATACTTAATGTTGTACTGAGGAGTTAGCTCAAGTATTTCAGGTAGGACGCTCACCCCAGTGAGGTCCATGGCCGCTCACCCCAGTAGGTGTGAGCTGGGGAGGGGGATATGTGACATAGTCCAAAGATGTTAGGCAGCTTTCTGCCCCATTTTAGAGCAGAAAGTGCAGGAATAGTTAAAAATGATCCATTCCACAGCTTCCCATTAACTCAGGCAGCTGGATGGAAAATCCAGACCACAGATTACAATGGCTCTAGTTCTCCCTCACCTGCTCTTCTAATCACATGCACAGGTATTTAGAGCAGAGAGGTTTTGCATTTCACTCTCTCTCCTTAGAGCCTGGAGGCTGGGGGTATCGCTGCTCCCCTGTTTCCAGTGTCGGGGTTGACGGCCCCTCCACGTATCACAGTACCAGAGGATTTGCCTGGACACCACAAACAGATAAGACAAAACAAATGGTTACTGCTGTTGCTAAAAGACTGTGCTGTATCTTGTGACCCTAAATGAGAGAGCATTGTTTTAAGCTGGGGAACCAGTTTAGTTGGCCAGCAGCTGTTAGAGAGACTGATTCTGATGTGTAGTTAGATCCCTGAAAGGGATAGGATTTTGCTTATATGATTTTGGTTTTATTTCTTGAAATAAAAGTGTGGGAAATATTGTAACACTGAAATATGTGAACTGCTGAATGAAAGTATCTGAGTACCTCTAACCTTCACATGTTAAAGCTGCAGTACCTTACTTGGATGAAAATAAAGCAGGCAGAAGCCTGAGTTAAGCAGCATAATACTTTGCATGATCCTGTTTGTTGTATAATTAACCCTAGAAGACTGTGTCGGGAAGAACCCAGACAGACGTCAGCACTACAAAAGAGGGGCGTTTGTCACAGTGTGTACCAGTGTGTGTGCCAGTGTATGTGTGTGTGTGTGTGTGTGTGTGTACCAGTGTGTGTATGTGTGTACCAATGTGTGTGTGTGTGTGTACCAGTGTGTGTGAACCTGTGTGTGTGTGTGTGTGTGTGTGTGTGTGTGTGTGTGTGTGTGTGTGTGTGTACAAGTGTGTGTGTGTGTGTACCAGTGTGTGTATGTGTGTACCAATGTGTGTGTGTGTACCAGTGTGTGTATGTACCAGGTGTGTGTGTGTGTGTGTGTGTGTGTGTGTGTGTGTGTGTGTGTGTGTGTGTGTGTACCAGTGTGTGTGTTTGTGTACCAGTGTGTGTGTGTGTACCAGTGTGTGTGTGTACCAGTGTGTGTGTGTACCAGTGTGTGTATGTGTGTGTGTGTGTGTGTACCAGTGTGTGTATGTACCAGTGTTTGTGTGTGTGTGTGTGTGTGTGTGTGTGTGTGTGTGTGTGTGTGTGTGTGTGTGTGTGTGTGTGTGTGTGTGTTTGTGTACCAGTGTGTGGGTGTGTGTGTGTGTGTGTACCAGTGTGTGTGTGTGTGTGTGTGTGTGTGTGTGTGTACCAGTGTGTGTACCAGTGTGTGTGTGTGTGTGTGTGTGTGTGTGTGTGTGTGTGTGTGTGTGTACCAGTGTGTGTGTGTGTGTACCAGTGTGTGTGTGTGTGTGTACCTGTGTGTGTATCTGTGTGTGTGTCTCCCTCACTCCCTCTCCCTGTCTCCCCCTCTCTCGCCCTCTCTCCCCCTCTCTCACCCTCTATCCCCCTCTCTCCCTCCCCGTCTCCCCGTCTCCCCCTCTCTCCCTCCCCCTCTCTCCCTCCCCCTCTCTCCCTCCCCGTCTGCCCTTCTCTCCCTCCCCGTCTCCCCCTCTCTCCCTCCCCCTCTCTCCCTCCCCGTCTCCCCCCCTCTCTCCCTCTTCCCCTCTCCCTCTCCCCTTCTCTCCCTCCCCCTCTCCCCCTCTCCCCCTCTCTCCCTCTCTCCCTCTCTCCCTCCTCCTCTCTCCCTCTTCCCCTCTCCCCTCTCCCCTTCTTTCCCTCCCTCTCCCCCTCTCTCTCTCCCCCTCTCTCCCTCCCCCTCTCTCCCTCTCTCCCTCCCCCTCTCCTCCTCCCCCCTCTCTCCCTCCCCCTCTCCTCCTCCCCCCTCTCTCCCTCCCCCTCTCCCCCTCCCCCTCTCTCCCCCTCTCTACCCCCCTCTCTCCCTCCCCCTCTCCCCCTCCCCTCTCCCCCTCTCTCCCTCCCCCTCTCTCCCTCCCCTCTCTCCCTCCCTCCCCCTCTCTCCCTCTCTCCCTCCCTCCCGCGTCTCTCTGTCTCTGTCTCTCTCACCCTCTCTCTGTCTGTCTCTCATCCTTTCTCTGTCTCTCTCACACCGTCTCTCTCTCACCGTCTCTCTCTCACCCTGTCTCTCTCACCCTCTCTCTCTCACCCTCTCTCTCTCACCCTCTCTCTCTCACCCTCTCTCTCTCTGTCACACTTGCCTCTGATCCACGCGGAGACCGACTCAGGGAAGCACCACGGGGCAGAGTCATGCGCCCACGCACTGCCAGGGCAGTGCAGGCGCAGCGGCGTGATGGCGGAGCTCCGCGAGACGCATCGCGCACACGCACGGGTTGCTCGGCAACCAGGAAGCAGGAGAACGTGAGGGAGCTGCTGGAGCCTCCCACAGGCGGAGACTTGCTGAGTAAACCGCATGACGTCATCACGTCGCGACGCGCATCGCGCACGCGCGCGGGTTGCCCGGCAACCAGACCTAGCATCAGGAAAGCCTAATTGCAAGCTGTTTTTGATCAGTGTCTCTCTGACACCATTGGTGGATCAGTACACACCCCTGCAAGGTAATTGGACCCTTCCCACTTATATACCTGCTTCTGCCTGTCCTTGATTGCTGAGCATAAACTCCTGTTTATGCATTGTGCTCACCGCTGCTGTCTAGTTTTGTCTTGAACTTTGTCTGTCCTGTTTGACCCTGCCTGTTACTTGGATTTCTACACTCTCCAGCACTTTGACCCCGGCTTCGTTACTCGACTACTCTACCTTCTATTACCCAGGACCTTGGCTACGAAACTCTACCTACCCGGACTCCCCAACCCTGGAACACGGCAAGTACCCTGACTACCCTGACCTCTCCAACCCTACGACGCGGTACGACTAGGACTACGCATTCCGGACAGGACTGCGTGGTTGTGGGTCGGTGCCTATCCATCCCCACCTCAGCCCCGCGGTCTTCCGTCCTGTTTGTGGTGAGCGCAGCGTGACAATATGCTCAGCCCAACAAACATGGACGCCGCTGAGGTGGCCCGACGCTTAGACACCCATGAGGAATAGCTTCCGGCAACTTACCGGCTCATTTACACACAAAGAACAACTAGTTTCCCAACTTAAACAAGACATGGATACCCTGACTGAACAAGTTAGACGTTTAACTGTATCTACCACCAACCCCGTCCCACTCGCAGCCACTCCTGCACTTATCACACCTACCTCCGAACCACGACTACCTGCGCCCAACCGGTATGCAGGGGATCCCAGCGGTTGTCGGGGGTTTCTGAACCAGTGCTTCATACAGTTGAGCTGATGCCCTCTCACTTTCCTTCTTCACGAATAAGGTCGCATACATAATCTCCTTGCTGACTGACGCCGCTCTGGCATGGGCACCCCTATCTGGGAGCAACGCCCAGATTTGATCTCTGACCTCACTCTCTTCATCACCGAATTCAGAAGGGTGTTTGACACCCCAGGACGGAAGGTTACGGCTGCATCTTCTCTGCTTAATATTTCTCAGGGAGGACCGTACTGTGGCTCGTTATGCTCTGGACTTCCGGACGGTGGCAGCCGAGACCGGCTGGAACGATGTGGCTCTATCTGCAGTCTTCTGGCAGGGTCTGTCCGAACGGTTGAAGGATGAATTAGCAGCTCTGGATCGTCCCGCTGGACTGGAGGACCTGATAGACCTGTGCATCCGGATGGATCAGCGCCTCCAAGAGAGAAGGATGGAGAGAGACAAACACCCCCGAGGTATACAATCATCTTCCTTTTCCACATAGGTTCTCTACTCTCCACAACTCCCGTTCTAGATGAACCCATGCAGCTGGGAGGAACTAGCCTTTCGCCTATCGAGAAGCAACGGAGAAGACGAGCGGGACTATGCCTCTACTGTGGCAATAACGGCCACCTGGTATTCAACTGTCCGCTGAAGCCGGGAAACGCCAAAGCCCAGTGAGTATAAGGAGGATCACGCTGGGTACTGCAACTTTTTCCCCTCCTCAACCCTCTACGAGGTTTTATCTACTATCTCCATATCCGGTGAGACCTTCACAGTACAGACACGGGCCTTTCTGGATTCGGGGTCAGGAGGAAACTTCGTGGACCAAAAGTTCGCCTTCAAGAATAAAATACCGTTGGTACCCAAAGATCGACCGGTAGGTCTTGAAGCCATTGATGGACGACCATTGCAGCCCGCGATCATTTCCTTACAAACCATACCCCTAACATCATGACTAGCGACTTTCACTCCGAGACTATAACCTTTGATGTCATTCACACCCCCTTCTCGAACATCATTCTGGGACTTCCGTGGCTCCGGATCCACAATCCTGTCATTGACTGGACAGAGGCCACACCACTTCGTTGGAGTTCTTTTTGCTTGGAACATTGCATGTCTGCTCCTAAGGCAGTGGCAGGAATGGAGGTCACGGATCCTGACAGGGTACAGCTGCCGGGGATATACGAAGATTTCCGCGATGTCTTTGACAAACGTCAAGCAGAGGTACTTCCGCCACATCGGACGTACGACTGTCCTATCGATCTTCTACCCGGGGCCATACCTCCCAGAGGAGGGTCATACCCACTATCGATTCCTGAGACCCAGGCCATGAGAACATATATTCAGGAGAATCTCCAGAGGGGGTTCATTAAGAAATCTTCATCACCTGCGGGGGCAGGATTTTTTTTCGTCAAAAAAAAGGACGGAACCCTCAGACCCTGCATTGATTACCGGGGCCTCAACAAACTCACCATAAAAAACCGCTACCCCCTTCCGTTGATAGCCGAATTATTCGACAAACTCCAGGGAGCCAGGATCTTCACCAAACTGGACCTCAGAGGAGCCTATAATCTGGTTAGAATCAGAGAAGGAGATGAATGGAAGACAGCATTCAATACTCGCGACGGGCATTACGAGTACCTGGTCATGCCATTTGGATTGTGTAATGCTCCTGCGGTCTTCCAAGACTTTGTCAACGACATTTTCAGAGACCTTCTGGACCACCATGTTATAGTATACCTGGACGATATATTAATTTTTTCCAGATCCATGCCAGAACATATGATGCATGTCAAACAAGTCCTGCAGCGTTTAAGAGAGAACCATTTGTATGCCAAGCTCGAGAAATGCCATTTCCATCAAACATCCACCTCTTTTCTCGGCTACATCATATCGGATACCGGTCTTGCTATGGATCCTACCAAGGTCAAGGCGGTACTCGAATGGCCCTGTCCCCTCTCCCTCAAGGCCATCCAAAGGTTCCTCGGTTTCGCTAACTACTACCGGAGGTTCATTCAGGGATTCTCATCGGTAGTAGCACCCATCACGGCACTCACACAAAAGGGAGCTGACCCTACAAAGTGGACTGAGAAGGCCCTCCAGGCTTTCGAGAGAATAAAGACGGCATTCGCCTCAGCACCCATCTTAACCCATCCAGATCCTTCATTACCTTTTTTTTTGGAGGTCGACGCCTCCGATGTAGGAGCAGGTGCTATACTTTCACAGAGAAAGAATCCTCAAGCTCCACTTCATCCTTGTGCATATTTTTCAAAGAAGTTTTCCTCCGCCCAAAGGAATTACGATGTAGGTAACCGGGAGCTCCTCGCTATCAAGCTGGCTTTGGAAGAGTGGAGGCACTTACTGGAAGGCACAGAGTCGCCAGTCACGATACTTACGGACCATAAGAATCTTCTGTACATTGAGGGAGCACGGCGACTAGGATCTCGCCAGGCAAGATGGTCCTTATTCTTTACTCGCTTTAACTTCCTCATTTCCTACATCCCTGGTTCAAAAAACATTAAAGCCGACGCCTTGTCACGACAGTTCCTGGTAGAGGATAACAAGGTGGATCAACAGGAGACCATTCTCCCTTCCACTTGTATTTTGGCTGCAAATACTTTTAGTGCCTTAACGGACATTACTAAGGCTCAGAACAACATCCCGGCAGGACTCAACGTTCCGGAGGACCGGTTGTTCACTCCCCGTAAATTCCAGAGGAGAGTCATGGAGTGGGGACATTCATCCAAGACTGCAGGCCATCCTGGCACCAAAAGAACTACTGAGTTCATCGAACGCACATTCTGGTGGCCCTACATGCGGAGAGACATACAAGCCTTCGTAGCCACGTGCGCTACTTGTGCTCGAAGCAAGACGCCACACAACAGACCAGCAGGTCTCCTTCAACCACTACCCATCCCAGTACGTCCATGGACACATATATCGATGGACTTCATCGTTGAGTTGCCCAAATCTAGAGGCATGGACACAATACTTGTGGTGGTGGACAGATTTTCCAAACAGGCACACTTCATCCCTATGAAGGGTTTACCCACTGCACCAATGTTATCCGAAGTTTTCATCAGGGAGATCTTCAGGTTACATGGGTCCCCTCAGGTCATAGTGTCCGATAGAGGATCCCAGTTCATCTCCCGGTTCTGGAGGGCGTTTTGTAAAAATCTGGACGTTACCCTACACTTTTCATCAGGATATCACCCCCAGACCAATGGACAGACGGAACGCACCAATCAGTCTCTGGAACAGTTTTTGAGGTGCTTTATCGCTGACACTCAGGACGACTGGGCGGAACTTCTCCCATGGGCAGAATTCTCCCACAATAATCTACAGAACGAATCATCCCGACAGTCACCATTTATGGTCAACTATGGCTTCCATCCGTCGGCACTTCCTTCCCTCATCTCCAAGTCTGGAGTCCCGGCCGCAGAGGACAGGATTCGCCACTTACAAGACCTATGGCAGAAGATCCATCGGAATCTACAGCACGCTGGTATATTACACAAGAGACAAGCGGATCGTCACCGAAGAGAGGTCCCAGGGTACTCTGTAGGACAAAGGGTTTGGTTATCTACCAAAAACATTCGGCTAAAGGTAGCTTCACCCAAACTGGCACCACGTTTTATCGGCCCATTCCGCATCACCAAAAGGATCAACCCAGTAGCCTATCGGCTTGAACTGCCAAAAAATATGAGGCTTCCTTCTGTATTTCACTCATCCCTTCTCAAACCTTATCATCAAGACTCATCCTCCAAAGGACAATCTAAACCTCCGCAAACCATACTGGTAGAGGGCCAACAAGAATACGAGGTTCAGACCATTCTCAACTCCAGAATATCCAGAGGAGGATTACAATATCTTGTACACTGGAGAGGCTATTGCCCAGAGGAGAGAGAGTGGATTCCTCATCATCAGGTACATGCCAACCGCCTCATCTCTGCCTTCCACCGTAGGCATCCTGAGAAACCATCTCTGGTTCGCCCGGAGGTCTCCCCTCAAGGGGGGGATACTGTCACACTTGCCTCTGATCCGCGCGGAGACCGACTCAGGGAAGCACCACGGGGCAGAGTCATGCACCCACGCACTGCCAGGGCAGTGCAGGCGCAGCGGCGTGATGGCGGAGCTCCGCGAGACGCATCGCACACATGCACGGGTTGCTCGGCAACCAGGAAGCAGGAGAACGTGAGGGAGCTGCTGGAGCCTCCCACAGGCGGAGACTTGCTGAGTAAACCGCATGACGTCATCACATCGCGACGCGCATCGCGCACGCGCGCGGGTTGCCCGGCAACCAGACCTAGCATCAGGAAAGCCTAATTGCAAGCTGTTTTTGATCAGTGTCTCTCTGACACCATTGGTGGATCAGTACACACCCCTGCAAGGTAATTGGACCCTTCCCACTTATATACCTGCTTCTGCCTGTCCTTGATTGCTGAGCATAAACTCCTGTTTATGCATTGTGCTCACCGCTGCTGTCTAGTTTTGTCTTGAACTTTGTCTGTCCTGTTTGACCCTGCCTGTTACTTGGATTTCTACACTCTCCAGCACTTTGACCCCGGCTTCGTTACTCGACTACTCTACCTTCTATTACCCAGGACCTTGGCTACGAAACTCTACCTACCCGGACTCCCCAACCCTGGAACACGGCAAGTACCCTGACTACCCTGACCTCTCCAACCCTACGACGCGGTACGACTAGGACTACGCATTCCGGACAGGACTGCGTGGTTGTGGGTCGGTGCCTATCCATCCCCACCTCAGCCCCGCGGTCTTCCGTCCTGTTTGTGGTGAGCGCAGCGTGACACTCTCTCACCCTCTCTCTCTCACCCTCTCTCTCTCCGTCTCTCTCTCCCTGTCTCTGTCACTCTCCCTCCCCCTCTCTCCCTCTTCCCCTCTCCCCCTCTCTCCCTCCCCCTCTCTCTCTCCCCCCCTCTCCCCTCTCTCCCCCCCTCTCTCCCTCCCCCTCCCTCCCTCCCCCTCCTCCTCTCTCCCTCCCCCTCCTCCTCTCTCCCCCTCTCCCCCTCTCCTCCTGCCCCCTCTATCCCTCCCCCTCTCCTCCTCCCCCCTCTCTTCCTCCCCCTCTCCTCCTCCTCCCCCCTCTCTCCCTCCCCCTCTCCCCCTCTCTCCCCCCCTCTCTCTCCCCCTTTCTACCCCCCCTCTCCCTCCCCCTCTCCCTCTCTCTCCCTCCCCCTCTCCCCCTCTCTCCCTCCCCCTCTCTCCCTCCCCCCTCCCCCTCTCTCCCTCCCCCCTCCCCCTCTCTCCCTCCCCCCTCCCCCTCTCTCCCTCCCCCACTCCCCCTCTCTCCCTCCCCCTCTCCATCCCCCTCTCTCCCTCCCCCTCTCACCCTCTCTCCCTCCCCCTCTCTCCCTCTATCCCTCCCTCCCTCTCTCTGTCTCTGTCTCTCTCACCCTCTCTCTGTCTGTCTCTCATCCTCTCTCTGTCTATTTCTCTCTCACCCTGTCTCTCTCACCCTGTCTCTCTCACCCTGTCTCTCTCACCCTCTCTCTCTCACCCTCTCTCTCTCTCACCCTCTCTCTCTCTCACCCTCTCTCTCTCACCCCCTCTCTCTCACCCTGTCTCTCTCACCCTGTCTCTCTCACCCTCTCTCTCTCACCCTCCCTCTCTCACCATCTCTCTCTCTCCCTGTCTCTCTCACTCTCTCTCCCTATCTCTCTCACCCTCTCTCTCTCTGTCTCTCTCACCCTCTCTCTCTCTGTCTCTCTCACCCTCTCTCTCTCTGTCTCTCTCACCCTCTCTCTCTCTGTCTCTCTCACCCTCTCTCTCCCTGTCTCTCTCACCCTCTCTCTCCCTGTCTCTCTCACCCTCTCTCTCCCTGTCTCTCTCTCTTTGTTACCTAATAATAATTGTACAGATTTGTTACGTTTGTGTGAAATGGGCAGCCGGGCTTCCAATATGAAATGTCCAGTCCTGTATTGCTGCCCATTCTCGTCAGGGTTACTCTCAGTAACCTTAGGGTTAATGGTATGCCCCAGTATATCGTCCCTGTATTTCTATGTATTGTGTGATGTTATCCGAGTACTTATGGATAGGCGGAGGGGATCGTAGGAATTATTCACGATCAGAGCTATAATTGCTGGGTCTGCATCAGACTTTCCCGGCCTGGGATGGGGGTGCCATTGTAAGGACATATCGCTTCATATTTCCGACATGTTTGGATGGGTCTTTGTGGCCTGGGGTGCAAAATACCCTGTGTCTGGAAGCTGGGGTCCAAAGTACGCTGTGTGCAGAGGTTGGGGTGCAAAGTACGCTGTGTGCAGAGGTTGGGGTCCAAAGTACACTGTGTGCAGAGGTTGGGGTGCAAAGTACACTGTGTGCAGAGGTTGGGGTGCAAAGTACACTGTGTGCAGAGGTTGGGGTGCAAAGTACACTGTGTGCAGAGGTTGGGGTGCAAAGTACGCTGTGTGCAGAGGTTGGGGTCCAAAGTACACTGTGTGCAGAGGTTGGGGTGCAAAGTACACTGTGTGCAGAGGTTGGGGTGCAAAGTATGCTGTGTGCAGAGGTTGGGGTGCAAAATACACTGTGTCTGGAAGCTGGGGTCCAAAGTACGCTGTGTGCAGAGCTTGGGGTGCAAAGTACGCTGTGTGCAGAGGTTGGGGTGCAAATTACGCTGTGTGCAGAGGTTGGGGTGCAAATTACGCTGTGTGCAGAGGTTGGGGTGTAAAGTACACTGTGTGCAGAGGTTGGGGTGCAAAGTACACTGTGTGCAGAGGTTGGGGTGCAAAGTATGCTGTGTTCAGAAGTTGGGGAGCAAATTACGCTGTGTGCAGAGGTTGGGGTGCAAAGTACGCTGTGTGCAGAGTTTGGGGTGCAAAGTATGCTGTGTGTAGAGGTTGGGATGGAAAGTATGCTGTGTGCAGAGGTTGGGGTGCAAAGTACGGTGTGTCTGTCTTTGTTTTGTTCAATTATTATTATTTTTTTTTATTCAATCAAAATTAATTTTGCTGATTAAATGGGAAGCGATGGGCTCCTCTTGTGCTCGAAATGTAGCTAACTTATATTGTGGGGGTTGGGGGGGGTTTAACACAGTTACCTATGGCGACCCCATTAAACCCTATATAGTGAGTTGGCTTTGCTTCATAGATAACATGTTAATATTCTGGATTAGAACGGTGAATTAATGCCAAAAATTTAATTTATATTTAAATTGTAACTTTGGAGGCCTGACCTTCACTTTGAATTTTACATTTAATTTGATATCGTGTGTGTGGATATATAATTAAGATGCAACTTTACATAGTGCAGTACTGTATATAGGAAACACACTGTGTGTAATACTCTTTTGAGCTATGACTCTTTTCGTCCTAAACATATATTGTGCAATATTCTTTCAAAATCAATTTTGTATTGTACAATGCATTTGTGATGACCCAGAAGAATTTGAAACCTGATTACAAGAAAGATTTACTTTTATCTCTTTATCCCATCAAATTATTTCTCGTGTATATAAATAATCTCAGAAGGAATCTTAACAGAAATACAGACAAAGGAAATCTAATGGGGATTAACATTATATTACCAGATTCTCTGCCGTGGCTTCTCACATTATTACACGCAATTGGCATATTGTTCAAAAAAGTCTACATAATGTCATTTAACACAAATAGCACAGAGCGCAGTGTATACTAAAGCAGGGGTGTGCAAATTGGGGGGCGCGTGGCGGTTACAGAGGTCCCCCAAGGTATTGAAATGTAAATGCCGTGGGAACCACGCAAGGCCTCTGTAACTAACTTACCTTGGCTTCCAGCGACGCGTCGTGATGATATCCCGGCGTCAAATGGCACCGCGGGGTCACGTGATATCGTGTTGCCATGGCAACGTGTCATCACATGACCCCGCTGCGTCATTTGACGCCGGGGGCAAGAGCAGGCATGGGGAAAAGATTGCGCACCCCTGTACTAAAGCACGGACATTTTGGTTCTTATCTGAGCAGCACTGAGTGAAAGTGGCAATACCCTTTGTATTTTTGTTTTGTTTTAGTAGATTGAGCAGTTGCTTAACTTGAAGGAAATGTAATTATCTAAGCTGACGATCGATCCGTTCTCCCGTGATCGATCAGTGAAGATCCTGCTTCCCAGGGAGCCCAATATGGCCGCCTGTTTCAAAAGAGGAAGTGCTGTGCTTTTGTAAATAGTTGCTATAGCAACCCAAGGACGCTTATCTCATTAGAAAGGCAGAAAGTCTACTTGGGGCGAATTAAAAAAATACAGTAAGTATTATCTAATCTTACACAACTGATGTATGGGGAAAAAACACATATAGGATTTTGAATGTTTTTGCTACTTTAAGAACTCCTTATAATATCAGCCACATGGAAACTTCAAATGTGACATCGTGTACTGTGTTCTAACACTTAGAATACAGAAACATTCACTACTCCATTAGACTTACCAGAACGCCCTCCTACTGTCTCTGTATGTTCTTCCTACCACCAATTAGATTGTAAGCTCTTCGGAGCAGGGTCTCCTTTTCCTAAATGTTACTTTTATGTCTGAAGCGCTTCTCCCCTTTATGTGTTATTTGTTATTTCTGATTGTCACGTGTATTCCTGCTGTATTAATGCTGTACATTAATGGCGCTATATAAATAAAGACATACAGTACATACTGTACATACATAGAAGGCAAGCGCGTTTGAATGAATAGTTTTATCAACAGAAGGTGTTATCTATTTATCGATGGCCTTGTTTCTCTTTGTTATGTGGGGTGCACAGTGAGAGCTTTAGCAGACAGCATTTCCCAACACAGATCAGCAATTTGAACGAGACACAATGCAATAGCAAAACAGCCCTTCTTATTAGCCGGTCCATCTCTTCCTGCTCAGTGCGAGCTGATTGGAATTAAGAAAGCAAACAGACTCGTGGAGCAGATAAAAACAAATCAATGTATTGCAACCAGAATTCTATTGGATAGAAAGGCCTTGTAAAAGGGCGCTTTCATGATGAATGCAATTGGTGAGTTTTTTAAAATAATTGTGTATTAATCCTTATTTTTAAGTCAGCTGTTTATCGCTTTATTTTGCTGTTTCCGGATATGCCCCAATGGTGACACGCGCGAGTCAAAACTGCGGCCCAGATCTGTTTCATTATGTTTCAATAAAGTGAATTTTGAGGCTGTACCTGCAGCTTTCTTTACTCCTCGTTGGTTGATTCATTTTTGCATGAGAAGCCAAACCGCTTCCAATTGTGGAGAGTTTAGTGGATTCTGCAGTCATGTTTCTCAATAGTTTGAGGTTTGTTTTTGACAGATTGTCCCCAAAACACGAAGAGTGTACGCGTCTGAGGACAGAATTGAACTTGTGAACTCTTAGCAAGAGCAACATCTTCCCCACTACACAGCACCATGGCTGGGCAGTTATACAACAAACAGTAGGACAGTGATTTTCCACTGGGGTTCCACGAGCACCACTCAAGTGTCCAGCAGCGACAGTCACTGTAATCTTCTCCCTCCTCCTGTCGGCAACGGAAGTTGAGTCCAACCATAGGGTGGAGCTTGCGATGTCCGTGGACTGGCGCAGAACCGTAGACTTCACCCCAAGGTGTGTGTGTCCCAGAATTTCTCAGTATAATTCCTTAACCAAAAAAAGGTTGAAATCCACTGCAGTAGAACTATAAGATTCACTAGAATGGAGCACAGGTGAATCACTTCCGGAGAAGGTGTCGGTAACAGTCACTACTCACCTCGCTGGAAGTGCAGGGCTGGATAAATGGGCTCTCTTGAAGTCTGTGAATTTACACACGATACGAGAGAGAGGATTTCCATAAATCACAAGAAGCAGATGGGCTTATGAGCCACTTTGTGGAGATGAGAGAATTGCACAGACTGTAAATTAAATGTTTATTAGCAGTGCTACCTGCCAAGAGTCTGTGCAAGCCCCACGTCTGCATGGTACCGAGTCACTAATGGCCTTGCAACTGCAGAGGACTTTGCTTTTCAAGGTCGAACACAAAACTATCCTGCGGAGGAATGAGTCATTAGAGTTTGGCTCTGAGCTTTCCAAGTTGACTGCAAATTTAAGTCCTACATCCGTCATCGTTGCAACGCACAGGCCAATGCTACCTGTTATCAGTGGGGCGTTCTCCGATTGTGCTGGAGAATGAATCGACTCCTCTACTTTCGTGCTGATAAAGGGTCCCTCATTTCAACCATGAAAGATCAAGAGATCTCTTACCTTTTTCTCCCATATTTCCCGGTCTGAGGTTTTGCTTGTTCTTTAAGGCAAAACTGCTACATAAGGGGCACAATAGCTGATCTATTAAGGATTAATTCCAGCCATTGCCCCTATCCGTCTGGGTGGATCTGCAGAATTTCCCATGCAGATCCATCTTACTAGGGCTCATCTGGCCCAAAACCTCCGTGTTTTATCATGTCTGTCTGTGGAAACCTTTATTCGATGTATTTCTGGGTGTTGAACTGTACAAAGCTATTCCGTTGTTCCCTTGATGAGTGCAAGCTCTTTTTGTTTAGTGTGCTGTGTCTGTTGGCTTCGGCCAGAATACATATCCTTTATTTAACTCCTTTGTTCTGTCTGCCAAGATCCCAGTGACCTTGTTCTGGTCTCCTGTCACAAATATATATATCACACAAAACAGTGATCAATTAGGCGCTTCCACAAAGGGTGGTCACTAATAATACAGTGATCAATAGGAAGTGCTGTGATACAAAGTGTACGGTTAATGCAAAATTGCAACAGACAATGTGCATAAATTAGTGCAATGGGTGAAAATGAAAAATAAAGTTGTGACTCCCTGTCAAACCCTCTGGTAGGGCCCGTCTTCCCTGGTCCCAAACACGGCAAATCTTCTCACAACCCAGGGAGACCATAAGGAGAAAATCAACAGAAATGGTATCTAAGGGCAGATGGTAGTGAAAAAGGGAATATATTGTGTTTGAGTCCTGGCTCCTATAGATAGCCTACTCACAGTGTGCAGGAAGCAATAACACAACTCCAATACTGTGGCAAAATCTGTCCTTGTGTGGTATACCAGGAGAGACGGGCCTCCGTGCAGGAGAGAAAAGGCATCCATAGCACAGATCAGTTTATCAAAGTATTTTATAATAAAAAGAATCGCACTTAGTGTTGCGATAGTAAAAAGGCACATATCACAAAGGTTATAACATCGTGGGTGATGCTGCTCACCGCCCCCGTCTCTGCTGTGACGCTGGTTGTCTTAGGCCTCGTTCAGGGTGCCGGAGGCAGGAGTTGGAGGGCGGGCGTTCGGGAGGGAGGGCGGCAGTCTGCTGGGCGATGTGTGTTCATCCCCAGCAGACGTTTTCAGGAGTTGATGAGGGGGCGGGGCTACAGACAGCAGCTTAGGGATCCAAGTTGCAGTCATGAAATCATTCTCAAGAATGATTTCATTGGCTGCCGAGGTCCCAGTGACGCTGCTGCAGCTTCAAAAAACGATTTTTTCGTTTTTTGAAACTGTAGCCAGCGTCAACTCCTGGCTTCGGAGACAGGGCAGCTGCTACCCTGACAACCAGTATTCAATTTGAATACTTTGTGTCCCACGGCAGCTCGCACGGCAGCACGCCCTCCCTCCGAAGCCTGCACCCTGAACGAGGCCTTAGGAACCCTCCTCAGCTAGTAGCCTCCTTGCTGGCGTCAATCACAGGCTCCGCCGCGTCCCTTCCGGTTTCGAGTTTGCAGCTTTGGAGCGGGTCAGTGAGTGCTCTGCCAACAGGGACCTCCCACTTACACATTTCGCCGATAGTAATCCGTCATCAGTTTGACCTGGAGACTTCGGGTTTCGGGCACATACCTCCGGGCTACGGCTTGCCGTTGTTAATCTCCGGGTGGTGGCGGGGTGCGATGGGGTGCGGCAGCGTATACGGCCTGCGCTGTTATTTTCTTGCAATCCCCCTCCAAATTACGCAAATTATATGGCAACGCTGCGGCGCATAGCATCTGGTTGCCATGGCTCCTCGCAGCCATGTTCACTGCAGTTGGAGGGGGAATTGCAGCAGGATGCCGGGAGACGCCGCCGCACCACGCACACCAAGTAAGGGATTTATTTATTTATTTTCTCCGGGTTGGCCTTCAGTACAAGGTGGTAACCCTGACTGAGTAGGTCTGCAGGAGCCAGGACTCAAACACAATATATTCGCTTTTTCACTAGCGTCTGCACTTAGATACCATTTCTGCTGATTTTCTCCTTGTGCTCCCCCTGGATTGTGAGAAGATTAAAAAATATATCCACATCATTTAGTGGCAGCTGGCCATTAGAAAGGGTTAACTCACATCTCCACATCCCGTGTACCCGTTACATCTTCCAGTTTCATGAGCCAGCATAAAAATGTCACACGCATTACAAATAGCAAACAGAAAGCAGACAAACTGCGTCAGCGCCACCATGTTTAATGTGGGGGACATTAAAGAGGAAGTACTGCGAGCCTCAGCCTGACTGGAGAATGCAACATAACATTGCCTAGCCTGCAAACTCCTGGAGATCCCCACTAGCGATGAGAGGATGTTACAGGCGTGGTAATGGGGTGAAATGCAATGCTGCATCACCAGGTAAGGCCACGTCTACCACAATGCTCAAAGCCAGGTTGCATCAACTGGCATTGCAGGTGCCCCTGGCAGCACACAGGTGCCCCTGGCAGCACACAGGTGCCCCTGGCAGCACACAGGTGCCCCTGGCAGCACACGGGAATGTAGCCATGCCACTATGTATTTTTTCATTACATTTTTAACAGAATTCTGACCGGGGGTATAGAACCGTATTATTCTTTAGGTCCAGGGACCCTCTAGTTACCAAGATGCCAATATAGCTGCCAGTGTTTCAGCTCTCTCTATGGCTGACTCACCGGTGGCCGCGACTGCCGCCCAACGACATGCCTGATGGCGTGTGCTCCAGTAAAAGCTGTGATGTGCGGTCTGGGGGTAGCGAAGGGACGTGTGGAGGTGTGACGGCCAATACTTCACTCCCATTGGTCTACACTATCTGCACTACCATTGGTTGCCAGTCAAACATGTGACCGCGTCGCCGCACGGGAAGAAACAATTCTTGTCTTCCCTTCCAGCGGTCGTGCCATCGCGCTTTGTGCATGATCGCACACATGCCTACTGGGGCCTGCCACATACAGGCCTGTACTTGGTGTGCGGCGCACACGCCATCGCACGCATTGCCGCAACCACCGGGCACTAAGCCTTAGGCTAGAAATGCTTGTGTGCCCTGCCGGCCAATAGGAAGCTGCTACATCATCAGGGATTTTCTATTGAATGACCGTGGCTGCCATCTTTACATGTCCACAGCAACTAAACGAGGAAGTCTCTTGAGAACCAAGAGGGCCTCTAAGCTAAAAATACCTGGAGGACCCCCAGGTTCAAATTCTGTTACAAAATCATCTTAGAAAACCGATGGGATTGCTGCTTTAATAACTCTATTTGTGGTTAAACAAGTAATGTTGTTATTAAAGACAGACTGCAGCCCTTCCATGCAAAATCTCCCAGTCGCCATGTGCAGCCCCATTGTCACAGTGTGATGCAGTGTCCTGCATGTTGGCGATCCGAGGGCTTCTCGCACACAGAGGAGCTCAGGGAAGCAGAGACGCGTTGGGAGATGGATGCCTGACACTGCGTCACCAGCTCAAGGTGACTATTCCCATTAACATGCGGATAATGGATGAGGAGGAGGGAGGCAGAGGTGGGAGGAAGACGTCACCAATCGTTCCGCTGCAGAGGGCAAAAAGAAAGCAATCTGTGCTAATCAGACCGTGAGACTGTGCCTGCAGGTACTTCTGAGTGCGGCATGAGGAGGCGGGGGGAGCCTTCACAGGGCTCTCCAACATGCCAGGACTCTGCAGGGCAGTGAGCGCTCTCTGCCTCTCTATTAAATTGTAAGCTCTTCAGCACAGGGCTTTATAGTACCTGTATTCTATGCTATGCTACCATATCCCATGCCGCACATTGAAGGCCTAACACGGGTAACCAACTCTAGTCCTCAAGACCCCCACCTCCCCCAACAGGCCAGGAATGCTGGATATCCCTGCTTCAGCACAAGTGGTGCAGTCGAAGACTGAGCCACTGATTGAGCCACCTGTGCTGAAGCAGGGATATCCTGGCCTGTTGGTAACTCTTGAGGACTGGAGTTTCCCACCCCGTGCCTAATACATATGTACTGATCCCATGTATGGTTTCTGCTTGTCTATGTGTAACCACATGTTTCAGCTTGTACTGTAGCACTTTCCCCACTTCACGGCCCAGGCAGGATGCCTGCTACATACAGTCACATTTAAACGTATCATATCCGTACATTTGTTTTCATTTTATATAAGAAACGGGTTTTGATGGCCTGAAACAACAAACAAACAGCAGTGACACATTCATTGCCAGCAGAACAACAGGATCCCCCAGGAGTTGTTACATTGTATCAGTATGCTGCTGATGAAGAAGGAATTAGCAGTGCTCTGTAAAGTAATTTGGTGACACATTGTTGCTAGGTAACCTGATGGAGCCCTGTCATTAGGGACAAGCAAAGGCTGCCACATTTTTCTCTCTCTGTATTAGGGTGAGAAACCAGAGCTAGGGTGCAAATTACAGATACATCTCAATATGAGAAGTGCATCTAGGATCTCCTATCTCTGCTTCCTATAACTCCCCCTATTGCCCCATATAACCCCTCCCTATAACTCCCCCTATTGCCCCATATAACCCCTCCCTATAACTCCCCCTATTTCCCCATATAACTGCTTCCTATAGCCCCCCCTATTGCCCCATATAACCCCTCCCTATAACTCCCCCTATTTCCCCATATAACTGCTTCCTATAGCTCCCCCTATTGCCCCATATAATCCCTCCCTATAACTCCCCCTATTGCCCCATATAACCCCTCCCTATAACTCCCCCTATTTCCCCATACAACTGCTTAATATAACACCCCCTATTGCCCCATATAATCGTTCCATATAACTCCTCCTATTACCTAATTTACCGATCCATATAACTCCTCCTTTTGCCCCATATAACCTTTCCTTATAACTCCTCCTACTCCATATAACTGCTCCCTATATCTCCTTCTATTACTCCAAATAACCACTCCTTATAACTCTTCCTATTGCCCCATATAACTTCTCCGTATAAGGCCTGGGGCATGGTCAGCGGTTATGCGCTGACCCGTGCTGAGCCGCGCTGCTGCTCGGCACTGAGCCCCTGCAGCCGCAATGAGAGCGGCTTTAGCAGGGGCTCGCGCACGCTTGGGTAAGCGTGTGTCTGACGGCGTTTTGAAATTTACCCGCATGCCAGAGCGCAGGGCCGGTCACGTGAGCGGTTCGCCCAATGAGGGCGAACCAGCTCCGTGACATCAATGGCCCGCCCCCGACACGCCCCTTGATGGCGCGCTGTGTAAGGCCAGCGCCTCAGCACTGGTTAAAGGCACTATGTCCCAGGCCTCATCCCATTACCCCATATAACCTCTCCCTATAACTCCTCCTATTTCCCCATATAACCTCTCCCTATAACTCCTCCTATTTCCCCATATAACCGCTCCCTATAACTCCTCCTATTTCCCCATATAACCGCTCCCTATAACTCCTCCTATATTACCCCATATAACCTCTCCCTATAACTCCTCCTATTTCCCCATATAACCGCTCCCTATAACTCCTCCTATTTCCCCATATAACTGCTCCCTATAACTCCTCTTATTGATCCATATAACACCTCCCTATAACTCCTCCTATTGTCCCATACAGTATAACCTGTGACCATATCATGTCTGATATAAATGCTGCATATAATACCTTTTTGCCCGCACCCCCTCCTCAGAGCTATGTGGCTGTTGTGTGTTTGTAGCCAAGACATTGGTTTGTTCTATAGCTAAATCAATGCTAGATTAATAATGTCCGAGTGCCCGTCTCTTCATTCATTACGCCTGACCCTCGGGACGTCAGCGGGGGCTGCAGAGATGTGAGCAGTGGTCAGAACACCAGGCATGTTTTCTCATTACTTGGACTGCACAGATTCTCCCATCAGTGGATTTCTGACCCCTCTGGGCGTGATCGTGTTCTCCGTCTGCGGCCGAGAGTCATGTGACTTCTACAGCGAGTCTAGATACAAAGTGGTACAGCACTAAAAGAGTTAAACAGAACTGCCCCCCATCCCCCTCCCCACCACGAGCCCCCTGCCTGCCGGCTGCACAATCTCTTCTGGATCTTAAATACGGTGTTTCCGTGCATCTGTAATAACAGAGTTTGCTGAGAGGAATCTCATTTTCATGTGAAATAAGAACATGTATCAACATGGATAGTAACAGAGCATGGGACAGTGTCCAGGGAGGTGACCTGCCACGTGGGCAGCAGGAATAAGACTGCGGCCGGGAGATTTGTGGCCGGCTAGGTGCGCACTCGTGGGGGGTGGGGGAGGTGGTGGCGATTCGGGGGGGAAGCCATGATGTCATGCAGCTGGTTCACCCTCATTGGATGAACCGCTCACGTGACTCGCGAGCGAAAGACAAATGTAATTTTGCTTGCTTCAGCAAGCAGGTAAGCGCCGCTCGGGCTCACGCTCACGCTGGCCACACACATTGCCTCAATGTGTTTCAGAGCAGCCAGCGTGAGCGCCACCCTGGCCGAGGCCTAAGCTCACTATGCGCAACCACAACTCTGCGCTCAGCCGGAGGATTCACCCAGAGCTGATAGTATACTGTACACGCCCGCTGGCAGGGAGCACAGTGACGGTAGTATGTAACGGACCGGCTCATCACATACAACAAGGGTTTCTAGTTCATAGAGCTGACAATCTGCGCACAGAACAATGATAGTGATAGCAAGAGATTTTCATTGGTTAGGGTCCTGCGCAAAGAGTGTTTCACAGGTTTCTCTTATTGGACAAACAGCCATCTGCAGAAAATCAAAACATGGAACAAATGATGCTCTGCATCAAACCTAACTGTATGTTACATTGATACATACACAGTGGTGTACAGTGGGGCTGCGGCGCCCTCTGCTGGCTGATATATTCATCAAACACTATGCAGACCATGGAACAAGGATGTAATGTTTATTCATATAGGCTCATATTTACTAGTTACTATAATAGGCCCATATTACTATTTACAAGTGAATGGGTCATGAAGACATCAGGATGCAGAGAGTTCTAATACAATAATAGGATAAGTGCACAAGATATAAACATTCGCAGATAGGAATCCAAGCTCCGAAGATCGGAGATGAAAACTCAAATACAGTGAGGCTATGTTGGGTTAAAAAGTGACAATCCCTCCTAAGGTGCAACAAAGACCCACAAGTGAATCTGCATATCTCCTGCAGGACAGGATTCACTCCACCTGTCACGTGTCATTAGTATCCGAGTATTGACATCATACAAAAACATCCACTTGGCATCACTTTTTCTCTCCATTTTGAACATGGAGTTTGCATTTGTCGGGTGCACACACAGCGTGAACAGCACAGCCTGGGCTAAGGAAGCGTAGATTCAGAAAACCTACTCAGGGACAGCTCCTTTGTTTTACTCTAGTCAACCAGAAAGCTCAAACTGACAAGTCCAAAAGGGTGAAACAGCTGCCTCTGAGTGGCATATTTGGGGGAAAGATGCACTTCCAAAAGAAGAGTATTACCCAAATGCTGCTGAAACAGGAAGTGGAATATTGTGGGCGTTCATGCACAGCGTTGAGCAAGATGGACATTTAATCACCCGACCTCTGCAGGTTTATAACCTTCACAAAATGGCACAATCTACCATTTATTCAGCGTGAACAAAGCCACCTGCCTTCTCATACCCGTAACAATGTCCTGAACAGAGATGGAGGAACCTTTCGCCGACATTCAAATGTGCAGCGACTCTGGCGTTCCTTCACATCAGTGGCATTCGCTGCCCTCCATGTGTGTGCAATACGGGCAGCCACCCCCGCACATTCACCCACACGTTCCAGCCCCTGAAATATGGGACAAGAGAGACTGAGAGACCTATCGTCTCTCCAAGTGCTATATATACTGTACCCCTGAGACCTACTTTGCATATCTCCCAGGTATCTCAGGGCTGCTCTTTTTTGAACACAGAGGTCTCTTCATTCAGTGTAGCTTGGCCCTTTGGGGTATTTTTAACATCCTGTGTTTTATACATTTTGGTACTAATAAAGTGTTTTAATTATTATCATCATATCACCCATTTCATTTGGATATCCTAGCTCTCACCTGTATTACTTCACACACATCTCATGTGTCTGAGTGCTGTTTTATAGGGTTTCTCACTGATTCAACCGCCCCTCTGGGACGCTGTTCTGTCAGTATTTTTTGCATTACTCTCTATTCCCTACTGCACCTCTCACATTTTTAATTAGTTATTATTAGGAGTGCTGGTGTTTTGCTTATTTTGTATTGTATGTCTTTATTTATACAGCGCCTTTAATGTACATAGCGCTTCACAGTAGCAATATATGTGGTAATCAAATAAATAACAGATAATATAAATAACAGATCATGGGAATAAGTGCTTTAGACATAAAAGTAACATTAAGGAAAAGGAGTCCCTGCCCCGAGGAGCTTACAGTCTAATTGGTAGGTAGGGAGAACGTACAGAGACAGTAGGAGGGAGTTCTGGTAAGTGCGTCTGCAGGGGGCCAAGCTTTATGTATCGTGTTCAGAATATCCACAGTGCTATTCATATGCTTCTTTAAGCAAGTGTGTCTTAAGGTGGGTCTTAAAGGTGGATAGAGAGGGTGCTAGTCAGGTACTGAGGGGAAGGGCATTTCAGAGGTGTGGGGCAGTCAGTGAAAAAGTATTAAGGCGGGAGAGGGCTTTAGATACAAAGGGGGTAGAAAGAAGACATCCTTGAGAAGAACGCAAGAGTCTGGATGGTGCATAACGAGAAATTAGGGCTGAGATGTAAGGAGGGGCAGAAGAGTATAAAGCTTTAAAAGTGAGGAGAAGAATGGAGTGTGAGATGCGGGATTTGATCGGAAACCAGGAGAGGGATTTCATGAGGGGAGATGCTGAGACAGATCTAGGAAAGAGTAGAATGAATCTGGCAGCAGCATTTAGGATAGATTGTAGGGGAGACAGGTGAGAGGCAGGAAGGCCGGACAGCAGGAGGTTACAGTAATCAAGACGGGAGAATGAGGGCCTGAGTCAGAGTTTTAGCAGTCGAGCAACAGAGGAAAGGGCGTCTCTTTGTTATATTGCGGGGGGAAAAGTGACAGGTTTTAGAAATGTTTTGAATGTGAGAGAGGAGTCGAGTGTGACCCCTAGGCAGCGTGCTTGGGCTACTGGGTGAATGATCGTAGTTCCAACAGTAATGTGGAAGGAGGTAGTAGGGCCAGGTTTGGGAGGAAGTATGAGGAGCTCTGTTTTAGCCATGTTGAGTTTAAGGCGGCGGAGGGCCATCCAGGATGATATAGCAGAGAGACATTCAGAAACTTTGGTTTGTACAGCAGGTGTAAGGTCGGGTGTTGAAAAGTATATTTGTGTGTCGTCAGCATAGAGGTGATAATTAAACTCAAAAGATGTTATTAGTTCACCTAGAGATAGTGTGTACAGAGAAAAGAGAAGAGGTCCCAGGACAGAGCCCTGGAGTACCCCACAGAGAGATCAATAGAGGAGGAGGTGTTAGCAGAAGAGACACTGAAAGTACGATGGGAGAGGTAGGATGAGATCCAGGATAGAGCTTTGTTCCGAATACCAATAGTATGGAGAATGTGAAGGAGAAGAGGGTGGTCCATGGTGTCAAATGCTGCAGAGAGGTCGAATAATATGAGAAGAGTGTAAGGACCTCTGTCTTTGGCAGCATGGAGGTCGTCAGTTATTTTAGTGAGGGCTCTTAACGTTACTAATCATAAAGCCCTTATTGCAACACTGAAAGAGGATCCAGAAACTTGGAAACAATATGCTTTCCTTGCTTCCTATTTCCTGGATCGACAAGCATTTAAATAAATATTTTATCTAGAATTGTATAATGCGGCTACCGTCACTCATCAGATAACAAGACTGTCATGGGAGAAGGGGTTTGGCCCGGTATTAAAGGGGTTGCACCCCATATGTCCACCCTGACCTCACTTGGGAGGCAAGGGGTTAACTGGACTGCGGTCCAGTAATGTGTTTGTACCCTGCTTCAGCACCCAAATGTGTATTCCCCTGTAACAATGTATTTTCCCCATTCCAGTGTCTGCACCAACACTCACTGGGATCTATGTGGGAGGGAAAGGGTTAATGTTAATTCTGTGTTTATGGCCCTTTGTCCCTTTTCCCGCCTTTGCAGGCTCCATGTTGCAGTTTCTCCATAGGTCGCCATGGGGGCTCAATACAATCCTATGGAGATTCCGGCGATTTGGGCCCGTTTCCGTAGAAGACCTGCAGGTGGCGCCAGAGAGGAGGAGCGGCGGTTCTCCATTGAAAGTCAATGGAGCCATCCATTTCAATGGGGATTTCTGGAAGCCGACCTCCGGAGATGAGCTGGCAGCCTGCCAGACCGCAAAACCGCAAGAGCGGCAATATTGTCAAAAAAAGAGCTTTGATCGCGCAATTGGCGTGGGAACCAGGGCCTCGGTCAAGTTCACGGCCAATTGGCGTGGGAACTTTTGTTCTAGGGCACCCAGAAATAAAATTCCTTTTGCCCCTAGAAATTAGACACCCCCTCACTTGACCCCAACAGGGTCCGACTAGTAATGGCGGCGAGAAAGGGTTGCGTCGGCCAGGAGGGTCCTATCATTGACCGTAATGGCGGAGAAAGCCGCGTGGCTTTGAAACGGCTAAGTCAGAATGAGCAGAAACCTGGACCCCATAACTTCGGTTCTGTTCAACCTAGAGGGCTGAGATTCGGTCACCATGTAGCCCTAGTTCCGACAGGATTGCATGGCAAATAGCGATCCTCTCAGGGCAACAGAACAGAGTCAGGGTAATGGTAAAGTTTAGGTTTCTGCCATTGACTTGCATGGCAGAAAAAAGCCACTTTTGTAATGTGCTTTTAAACTGTATTTTTGTATCTCCGGTTCTGGGGGTAGTGGAAGGCTGATATTTGGCCACTATGGCAAGGGTCCTCCGGCATGAGGACCTGGCAAATTTCAGCCTGCTCAGACCCCAAGAACGGATTATTTTAATATGTGTAGATATTAAAGAATGTATTGTATTTTGGGTCTGGTATAAAAGCCCAGAGCCCATATGGTATGTTAATGCTAGGGGGAGGACACGTGGTCTACAATAAACCCCCTGATCAAAGGCTCCCCCACCATGCTTGTGTATGCTAGCACAAAGAAAAGCAGGACGTGGGTACTTTATGATAAGTGTTGTGTTTCACACCTGAAGACAAACGTTTTCCTGTCCCAAGCAGACTTTCAGACGCCGGTCTTGTGGGAGGGGGGCTAGGGAAATGAGCCCCTGATTAGAATAATGTCCACCCCTGTGGGCAGGTATGACTTTGCCTCTCAAGTGAGGTGGCAAAGGGTCATTGGGTGGAGGTAATTGATGTCCAATGCCTGACACCCTCTGTGAACGTATAGGGCTGGAATCCCATATAAACCAGTGTAAACCCTATACCCATTGTCTTTTCGTGATGTCTTCATTTGAACCTGTATTGCTAAATGAATTGCCAATCCTGTACCTGATTGCTTCATTGTCCAACCCTAAGTAAGTGTCTATTTCTTGTCTGTTATTTGTATCTTCTTGTGTGTTCTCCTTCTTTAAGGAATAAACTATATTTATTATATCTAAGTCGTGTTCAATTCCAGATATTTGGTGTATATTATACCCTGTCACAAGCTATCGTGACAAGGACATTATAGACCTGCAGAAGATAATGGCTGAGTTTATCTGGAAGAATAAAAAGCGTGTTCAGAGGTTATATATAGGCTATCGAGCATCACTAAATGAGCCAGGTACATTCCTGACACCTACCGATTGGCCTGAAAGTTGGGTTGATCTAGAAAAGCAATTGGCTGTTCCCATTCAACAGTCTTAGGCCGCGATTATATTCTGTGCAATGTCGCTCGCGACAGGAAGAAATTGCTGAATGCCTATTAGACTGCCCCTTGTGTGCGTGCACAATGGAGCGCGATGATGCGAGCGCGTTTTGAAAGGACAAAACATTTTGTCTTTTCAAGTCACGGCCGCGTCACGTGAGCGGTTCAGCCAATCACAGCGAACTAGCTTTGTGACGTCATAGCCACGACTCCGCCACGCCCCCCCCCCCCCCATCACCTGAATCACTATGTGCAGAAAACGCTTGAGCGACAGCCCACACATGCACTCAAGCAGGCACTGTAATCTCAGCTTTACATGTGGTGGCTTCTGAAACATGAAGGCCTGGTTGCCCAAGTCTTACCCCTTTCTCTGATAGTCTGGGCTTGGTGCCCCTTGAGTTGGCTTCAAGCCTCTCTACCCTGACTCCTATTTTTTTTTTTTAATCTTGACTTTTCATTAAAAAGGAAAAGATGTTATTTTAAACATCTGGAAAAAGTGGGTTTGAACAGACACTGTACCACAGTTTATTTGCTGGGGAAATATTATTCCCTTTCAGGACATTAAGGAAAGATGACATACTTCGAAATGTTGATTCTTTTTGATATTTACAATAATAATTGTTTGTTTTTGTATAGCGCTGCTAGTTTTACATAGCGCTTTACAGAGACAATTTTGCCCGGTGGAGCTTACAATCTATGTTTTTGGTGCCTGAGACACAGGGAGATAAAGTGACTTGCCCGAGGTCACACGGAGCCGACACCAGGAATTGAACCAGGTTTCCCTGCTTGAAACTCAGTGCCAGTCAGTGTCTTTACTCACTGAGCCACTCCTTACAAGTCAGAAGTATAATTTCTAGTTCTCGTGTATACATAGGGGGCTGACTCTAGTGATGGACTTTTTTGCGGATTTGGATCCACAGCGTTGGGACCTGGGTTGGCGAGGTTTTTTTGGGGGGGGAGAGAGTTGGGACCTTGGTTGGTGAGGTTTAAGGGGTGGTGGGAGCTGGGATTGGGTTGTTGAGCAGGGAGAGGAGGAGTCAGGACGGCCTGTTTGTTAAGCAGAGGGAGCCTTTTGGAAGAGAGCATTAGGGGGAGCATGGCAGAGGAAGGGGCCCAGCTGGACCCCCCCTCCACGGCTGGGCCCGAGACAGTACTTTCCCCCTGTCAGTGGCCCTGTATCCATGTTCTGATGTCCGCAGTATAAACTGGAATGAAGGAGTCATTCAGTGTCACGGCCTTTGAAGTACCAGAGTACCAGAGCTTAACCTGGGGTTATCAGTGACGGCCCACTGAGATTATATGTGTATATTATGGAGGTCAGGTGACAGTATCCAGACCTAACAGAGGTCCTGGGGGTCATCTTCAAAGGGGGCCTCACATTCTTGAAGGTCCCCCCTGTGAGTAGCAGAGAAAGGTGACATGAAGTTCATCTTGTATTTTCCTTATACATTAACTAAATATGAGTGTAGCCCTGTTCCCCCCCCCCCCTCCAAGTGAGATCTGGGGGTAGGCTGTAATTATGCTACTGGTGCTACCTTTACCTGTTGGCTCAAAGGGGCCTGAGCCTCTGCCACGGGGAGCCTAGGGTGATATAGAAATAATAATGGTGCAGCGCCTCCACCTGTGAGGGATCCCAATGTAGTGGGAGGAGCCCCTCACAGGACCCAATTACAATGATCACAAATAGAAATACCTTTACTGGCACATACTTATCT
This sequence comes from Ascaphus truei, assembly GCF_040206685.1. Lineage (NCBI taxonomy): Eukaryota > Metazoa > Chordata > Amphibia > Anura > Ascaphidae > Ascaphus > Ascaphus truei. Next base: position 3,471,573 of record NC_134491.1, read on the forward strand.
CTTAACAACTTAACGCTCTAATATGGTCACTAATAATACAACTACCCTTCAACCTCGCAGAGCCGCAACCCCACCGTATTCCCAACGCCCTGTCCCAGAGTCCCACACCCAACCCCCAATGTGTGGGACAGCGCTGCCCACTTAGTTGAGATGTTGGTTGGTGCACGTGTAGTATGATACCTGCCGAGTGTGTCCACACCCGGACGCTCCGTCAGGAAAATAGAATGGATCCGCTGATCCCGCGATGGGGTGGTGTCCCGACAGACGGTCCCACCATGATGACAGTCTCTTATCCTCTTATTGCATCTGGTCCCAGACCACAACCATCAGGGCCGTGCAGCGTTGCGTCCTTGATCTAGAAAACAACTAAAGGGCCAAGGTCCCTATCTAAGGACCTGTCCCTGTAGCTGCCACACTCTATGCTCTTGAGTTGGGGCCTATCTGGGGCCTAGGGGATTACCTGGCCTAGTGCAGTGGGTCATTGACCCCTGCACACAACCTCCCCTAACATTTACCCAGCTCCAACTGCCTTTCCTGTCCTGAGCGCGCCAAAATGTATCTTTCTCCTCAGGGGAAGCTCCAAGCCCTATTGGCTGCTGTGGCCTCACATGGTTAGCAGCCCCAGTGGCTGCTAGGTGTTGTAGTCCCCACTGGACCTCTTTAACATTGTTGCCACGTGCGTGATCTATACTGCGCATGCACGCATGGTAATGGCCGCCGTTACTCTCAACTGTGCATGCGCAACTGTGGGGACTATCTGAACTACGGGGCGCCTCTTCTGCCATTTCTCAATCCCTGTAATGGCCGCCGCAACCCTTCTGCGCATGCGCACGCCTCCGTGCATGCGCGAGCACCTAGAACATGGCGCGCCCTGTGGAGGAAGCCGCCGGCGAGCCCGTTGCCTCCCCGCAACACCCCCCATGGCAGCGGAGGTAAGGGGGGGGAACAGAGGACCGGAGGGGACCTGGCTACATGAGATATGTGGCATATGATACAGGTCACAAGAAGGTGAAGTATATACTTTTAACCGGTGGGTTCCGCTGTTTAAGTCAAGACCAAAAACGACAGGTTATATGTTATATCTCTGATATTTGTTCTCATGCAAAAGTAGAAGTTGTGTTGGCAAAAGTGGTGTGTACTTGTGTATTTTAATTATACAAATGCAACAGGGAAGATGGCATTCTTCTAAGTATTATAGAAAGAAAGATATGGGGCATGTTTCATACTCAGGCATTGAAAAGGAAAGCTATTTTTTCTCCTCAAGCCATAAAGGTGTCACTGGAAATTGATGAGGGGGTTAAGGACACGCCCAGACGGTGTCTTATTCTGTTCTCAACGCAGAGGGGTTTAGGATAATAACCATGCATTTGGGATATGAAATTGGAATTCAGCCAAGGGAGTGTCGATGCTATGAGACATGAATTCTCATACAGTATGTTCCACTCAAAAACCTTCAAGAAACTCTAAAATGGGGATATACTGTATGTTAAGATTTTTTGTTTGTTTTTACATTTATTTTTATGAAACTGTCTGCATATATTGTACTGTATGTTTCTGTCACACCTGTATGCCAGCAGACCAAGCTAGACTCCAGTACTGAGGTGGGAACGGTATGATACCACACACCCACAGCAGTGGGAGCAAGCCCGGAGTGTGGTATAGCGTTGCTGGGCCTGTTGGAAGAGTAGTTAGTGTATACTTGCAACGCTTAGGGAATGTCCATGAGAATAGTCGTGTCCGTTTGCCAATGTTCAGGGATCCAGAGGGTAGAGTCGTCAGAGGGCAAGCCAGGTCCTAGGAAGCCAGAGGTCAGCGGAGTTGTATGCGTAGCAGGGTTCAAAGGGGTACCAGAGAGCAGAGTAGTCCAGGGTAAGCAGGGGTCAAAGCCAGGGAAATCCAAAGTAACACAGGAGCAGGTAATCACAGGAGCACAGAGGGAGCACAACATAGGTCAGGTACACACAGGGAAACAGGAACTATGCAGAGCGAGGAAGAGGTGGACAGACAGGGATTATAAAGGAAGGTGCACCAATGACAGAGATGGGAGGAGTAGAAAGAGAAGTGGGTCTATTTTGATCTGGTTTAAAACTGATTGGCCGGCAAAGCCGGCCAATTCAGTTGAACAGCAATTCCACTTGTTGCCAAGTAGAACAAAGAAAAACCAGTCAAACAAATATTCAAAAGAAGACCAACAAGTGCACTGTTGAAGTGCACTTAAAGCAGAAGGGTTAACTCTAAAGAACCCTCGATGGGGGATACCGAGCAGAGCACCCCGCCTAACGCCCACTGGGAGGCAAACTCTGAAACCGTCCCAGTAGACTCGGCGTACGAGTACTCTGCGCGAATACGGGAGTGCACCAGCGCCCGGAACATGGCCACGATGTTTGTTGGGACCCCCCCCTCCAAAACCTGCTTCCTGGTTTTACAAATGGCTACCTTAGCCAATGCCAGGAGCAGGTTGACCAGGAGATCCCTAGGCTTATCGTTCCGGGACACTGGGCACCCAAAAATAAAAAGATGAGGGGAGGGGGGGGCGTGTCTATGACGTCATCCAGGACAGACGGGTAAAGGGAGAGCTCTGGAGACCCCTCTGTATAATTACCAATTTTATACCTTCTAACCCGGCCAAAAACACCCCAAAAAGCACAGAATCTCTCTCTGAAACCGCAGGGATGGCAAATAGGGGAAAAAATCAACAGCCCCAAGGGGTTGGAAGGTTCTTTACCCCCGCTAAACAATCTGCTGAGACGGGAGGCAGGAGGCAAGATGGCCCCCAGACATCCAGTGCACGAGGCACACAAGGCCTCACTAGCCCGGCGAGCCCCGCTGAGACCCCTCCATCACCAGACGCAAGAATCACAAAGGAGTTTCTCGAGGAGCTACATGCTAAGCTCCAAAGATCATTGGAGGCGAATATTAAAGAGGCAGTGGCTGAGATAAAGCATGACATTCAGGGCCTGCAAGAACGAACCACAACCCTGGAAGCTAGGCTTGATGAAGCCCTCCAATATCAGTCAGAGGCTGACGACGAGATAATTCGCCTGGGACATGAGATTCACTCCCTCCGGGACGGTCTGGAGGCAATGTTACTAAGCCTTGACGCAGAGAAGGCATTCGACAGAATTGATTGGCTATTCCTAAACCAAACATTGATTAAATTCGGCTTCAGAGACTCGTTCCTAAAGGGCGTTCAAGCACTTTACCAGAACCCCTCAGCCTCGGTACGCCTCTCGGGTGGAGGATCTGAACGATTCCTAATCCAGAACGGTACCCGGCAGGGATGCCCCCTCTCTCCCCTTCTCTTCGCCCTTACGATTGAACCACTGGCGTCTAAAATAAGACAGAACCCGAATATCCAGGGAATCCCGATTGATAAAACACAATACAAAATTTCCCTATTCGCTGATGACATCATCCTTACTCTGACTAAACCTCTAACTTCCCTCCCCAACCTCCAGAGGGAACTGATGGAGTTTGGCAGAGTATCAGGATATAAGATAAACAGCGACAAATCAGAGGCCCTAAATCTTAGTCTCCCGGATCCCGAAGTCAATCTCCTCAAAACCAATTTTACCTACAGATGGTGCCCTTCACACATTAAATATCTGGGAGTTAATGTGTCAAGGCACTACCGGGATCTATACCGGGATAACTACCCGCGTTTATGGGACAAGATCAAAAAGGATCTAGATCAGTGGGAAGGTTACCAGATATCGTGGATCGGTCGAATGATTTCCATTAAGATGAATATACTCCCAAGAATGCTATATCTCTTTCAAACACTCCCGACCCACGTCCCAGGCGCTGATCTCAAAAATATGCAAAACAGAATATTTAACTTTATTTGGCAGGGCAAAAGACCCCGAGTCGCCAGATCGGTCCTGATGGCAGCAAGATCTAGAGGAGGTCTGGGGGTACCGGACTTACACAGATATTACCTAGCTGCACAGCTTAAGCAGGTGGTAATGTGGAATGCCGACCCGACCCGTTGTAGTTGGGTGGAGATAGAGACTCAATGTGCCAAAATGCCTTCTCTGCAAGCCTGCCTCTGGAGCCTGGACAGAGGGGAGGGATATACACACAACCTGAAACTTCAGGCCTCCCGATTCACATGGGATGTGTGGTTACGTTGCAAATACAAATATGGCCTTACTACTAAAAGCTCCCAATTGACCCCTATTTTTAACAATCCAAAGTTCCCCCCGGGATGTGGATCTAAACTGTTCGAACAATACCGCACGAGGGGTATAGAGGCGATTGCGGATTTTCTGAGCCTGGGGAGGCCTCTGAGTTTCCAAGAATTAAGGACCAAATATCAAATCAGACAATTGGACACATTCAAATATCTTCAAATTAGAAACTTTATTAGAACAACTTGCCCTCTCCCAGAATACCCCACTCTCACAACGTTCGAACACCTCTGCGAGACAAAGACCCACCAGAAAGGTCTCATCTCAGAGATATACGGGGCACTAGAACGCTCCTCGACCCCAAAAGAGCACGACTATATGCTCAAATGGGCAGCTGACCTGAACTTACATATAGACAGAGAGACTTGGGAAGAAATCTGGGAGACAGCCTCGGAGACCTCCCTATGTACTACAATAAAGGAAAACATTTATAAAATTATGTTCGGCTGGTATCTTACCCCAGCCCGATTAAACCAAATCTACCCTCTGGCTTCGGATCTATGTTGGAGAGGCTGTGGTCATAGAGGGGACATGGTCCACATCTGGTGGTCCTGTCCAGAAATTGTAAAGTACTGGGCCAAGGTCCAAATTTTAATAAAAGAGGTCACCGACCTGGAAGTGCCTATTGAACCACTGACCTACCTGCTGGCGGCACCACTGAAAGACATTGTCCGACCAGTCAGGAAATTGATATCCTTCATTTTTACTGCGGCTCGTTGCTGTATTGCGGCCTCCTGGAGGAAAACAACTACGCCGGCACTGGGAACAATTAGAAAAAGAGTCGACGAGGTGATGATCATGGAACGGCTCACCGCCATCGTTCGACAAAAACTGCCGGCCCACGAGGAAATCTGGGACCCATGGTCCTCCAAAACTAGGGCCAGACAGCCAATCCCTACGCCCCAAAGCCCGGACATCCCTCCATAGGCGATCAACCAATGCTCTATAGCTCACACCCCCAGACAGTCAGACGCCCTCCCCCCACCCCATTCCCCCCTCTCCTCTCCCCCCCCTCCCCCCCACCCTCCCAGTCCCCCTCCCCCCTGCCTTCCCTCTCTGAAGGCTTCCCCCCCCTTTTCTACGGACAACGGCGGTTGTCCTTCTGCTCCCCCCCCCGGAAAAAAACTGTGGATTGGAAAATGTTAGGCGTTATAGTACAATACCAATGCATGTTCAACTGAATGCCTAATAAAATTGTTTTGGAAAAAAAAAAAAGATGAGGGGAGAAGTGTAGCCAGAACTGCAGGAGAAGGCTCTTCAAGAAGGAAAAGAGGGGCTGCAGTCTGGCGCAACTCAAATAAATGTGATATACGGACTCCCGCTCGCCACAAAAGGGACAGGCGGCGGGGGAGTCCGTGAAGTGTGCCAAGTACTCTCCTGTGCTCAGTGCACCGTGGAGGACCCTCCAACTCAAATCCCCGGCGGGACGAGGAACCAAACCTGAATAGAGTTCCTTCCACCGGGGTCTCTCGCCCTCGTTCGCAGGAAATACCCGCCTCCAGATAGTATCAGGGCGGGTGACAAGGGCGAGGTAGTGCACTATATGGAGCACTAGAGAATACAGGAATTTCCTTGGCATGCCGCGGAAACATGCCGGGGACATATCCCCCAACCTGCTGAGGTTGGGGGAGAGAGGAGCCCGAGGGGGTTGCCGTGGCTTTGGTTCCACGCAAAGATCCAGAGAGCTGAAGTTGATAGTTTGACAAGGCTCTCCGGTCTGCAATACCCCCTCAATGAAGGTGCGTGAGTCGGGGTGGATGGCATCTTTAATCTCCCGGATCAAACGATGAGTCCTCGTGCCGGACCCTGAGATGCAACAGGCGACCTGGAACAACAGTTTTGGCAAGCAGTAGCTCTGGTTGAAAGGACTCAGAGAACAGGGTCACCACCCCACTAGATGACGAAGTGAGGTGGCTGAAGAAGACCTTGCCTCGCCACTCCAGATGCCAGCTGGCTTCAGCCTCTGGAGTGGTATGGGTTTCCTGCAGGAAACTCACAGAATACTTTCCCTTCTGTAAAAAGGAGAGTACCTGGAACCTGCGAAACCCGTCCTTGCAGCCATTCACGTTAAGTGTACCGATGCTCAAAGCCATTGGTAATCAGGAGTTTTGCTTTCCACAGGCGCTCAGGGAGCTACACCCCCGAGAAGCCTTTATGTGGTCTCGCATCAATTTATGAAATTTCAGGACACGAAGATGGATAGGCCCAGAGATTTTGGCCTTGTGGTTAGGCCTGATGTATACTAAGAGAGAGTGGAGAATGACCAAAGGCATCCTTCCACCTTCAAAGGGCCAACTGCACCTTCGTGGTTCCGTGTTTGCAGATGGTATCCTCCAGGAAACCATCTAGCTCCTGGGCAGGGATAATGGGGGTCAAAGAGTCCACCGCCTCCGCGGTGCCAGAGGACTCCTCACTGAGCCCCAACTCCCCGAGCTCCTCTTGACTGAAAAACTGAAGACCCCCGCCCTTCCCTGTAGGGGCCTTTCTCAGCCTTAAAGTGGGTCCCCTCCTCGGTGTTTCCACGAGGGGGTCCACTATATCCTCCACATCCAACCCCGGGGTGGGATGTTCAGGGGTAGCTGGTGGCGGTATGGCGGAGGTAGCGGTCTCCCTAGTGTCCTCGGGGGCCAACGAGGCACACAGTGCCCTCCTGGTCTCCTCTACCACCATGCGAACAAACGGGATGCCACGGGCGTTCGCATTAATCGTGGGAGGGCACTTTTCAGCAAGTACCTCATAGGGAGGGTCCAGGCCAGCAGTCGCCTCCAACAAGGTGCCCGACCAAAACTCCTTACCAGGAGAGCTCACATCTGGCATCTCCCAGATGCAAAATGAAGTGCTCGCTAAAACACCCTCACCCACACCCGCATCCCCCGCTCCTTCCTCCGAACCCCCAACCACGGGGTCAGCCCTAGCCCATCCCCCAAACCGGGGCTCAGCCTCAGGTATGCCACCCGAAGGCGGCACAGCCGGAGGGGGATCCTGGACGACCTCCGAGTCCCCGAAGACAACTGCGTCCGGCGTGGCAGATTCACCGAAACACAAGTCCCCGGGGGATGTTCTCCAACTGGGAGGGGTGTTGGAAGGCTCCCCAATATCCATTTCTAGGAGCAAAGCCTCATGTTGTTGAGCACTTTGATCTTCCACCCCAGGGACGCCAGGTACCTTCTCCTGCATTCCCTCCAGATCTTCGAGGGGGGGGGGACTGCATATTTATGGGGTCCGGCTTACACTGGCTAATCCTAACCTGTGGGCCGGACAGGGCTACCCTGTGCGGAATTGATGTTGCATTCCGCTTCGGAGACTTCTGAGGGTGAACGTAATACGGTACACCCTCTTCGCCCTCCTCAATCACCCTCTTGTTCTTAGTTTTTGCTTTCCTCTTCCTGGGGATTGATTCCCCAAAAAAGGGTACCGCTACCTCTTCAGCGGGAGCCTCCCACCGCTTCCCCGCACCCTGTACGGTGCTTACATTGGGGGAGGGTGCTCCTGGGGGGAGACAGCGACAACAGAGGGTGACTTCTTCAGGGTGGCTCTTTTCTTCTCCCTCTTTTTCCTGGGGAGAAGTGCAGACGTCACCGCCCGAGATGGGGCAGCGACATCTCCTGTGGTCCCAGGGGGGACCTGGGCCCCTGAGGGCTCCGCCGCGGTGGGTGCAGCGGTACAGGGTGTCTCCTCCCATGGGGGGGACAGTGACAACAGAGGGTGGCTGCTCCAGGGCGACCCCCTCACCCTCTCTCCGCTCCCCGGGGAGAGGTGCAGATATCACTGCTCGAGACGGGGCAGCGACATCTACTGCGGTCCCAGGGGGGACCTGGGCCCCCGAGGGCCCCGCCCTGGTGGGTGCAGCAGCACAGGGTGTCTCCTCCCGGGGGGGGACAGCGACAACAGAGGGTGGCCGCTCCAGGGCGACCCCCTCCCTCCGCTCCCTGGGGAGAGGTGCAGATGTCACTGCTCGAGATGGGGCAGCGACATCTCCTGCAGTCCCAGGGGGGACCTGGGCCCCCGAGGACCCCTCTTTGGTGGGCGCAGCCATCACTGTTCGAGACGGGGCAGCGACATCTCCTGCGGTCCCAGGGGGGACCTGGGCCCCCGAGGGCCCCGCCCCGGTGGGCGCAGCGGCACAGGGTGTCTCCTCCCGGGGGGGGACAGCGACAATAGAGGGTGGCCGCTCCAGGGCGACCCCCTCCCTCCGCTCCCTGGGGAGAGGTGCAGATGTCACTGTTTGGGATGGGATAGCAACATCTCTTGCGGTCCCTGGAGGGACCTGGGCCCTCGAGGGCCCCGCTGTGGTGGGCACAGCGGCACCGGGTGTCTTGGCAGAGGGAGGGGCGGGTGCAGGAGCTGAAGTGGGATTTCTATTCCCTTTGGGGCAACTCCTACGAGTGTGCCCCAGCTCCTTGCACAAATAACACCTAACCCCCTCCGTGCCATAGAACACTGTGTATTGAATGCCCTCGTAGGGCACCCTAAAGGACCCCTCCACAGATTCTGTGCTCCCCGGCAGCAGCAGCTGTACCTGCCACCTAAATGAGAGCACATGCCTCAGTGCCCTATCCCTGCAGCCCAAAGATAATTTTGTTATAGGAGACTTAATGTCTCCCAGGGTTTGCAGGTGCGGCCGCAAGAGGCTGTCTGGGATGAAGGGGGGCACATTTGAAAGGATGACCTTTGTGCCTAACCCCTCCATGGGTTCTATAGGGATGTAGGTCCCCCCTACATTGATGCCTTTCTGCACCAGGGTGGGTGGCAGCCAGCGTCCGGAGGAAGAAAAAGCCCCTCCCATACATCTTGCTGGCCGCCACCACAGCAGAGGGACCCACAACGTCTGCCACAGCCCTTACATAGATCTCCATGCTAAGGCCAGGTGACATTGGGCATCCCACCCCAAGCTTCCTGCTCACACAGGGCGTGGCCCCAGTATTGTTGTTGCTGGGGTCAACGCCTGCAGCTGCCACCTGCGCCCATGTTGGAACTGGGACTGCAGGGGTTAAACTGACAACAGGAGCCGGGGGAGGTGTGGCCAGGGTACTGGATGTACCAGGCCTAGGGCTGTGACTATGAATGTTGCTCCTAGGGGCCACAGTTTTTGGGGTCCAATGTCCAGGTGTGGCCCCCGTTGCTGCACTAGTCCTATTCCCCTCAGGCATGATAATATAAGCCTCTAAGTAAGGGGAGGAAGTAGTGCTTAAGGAGAGAGGTGCAGAGAGGAACTGTCCCTTTAAGAACCAATTAACTCTCTGCAAAGGGAGGGAATGAAAAAAACCAGCTTTTAAAAACCTGCTGTAATCTTCCCTTTTCTTCCCTTATTATTAACTCTCTCTCTCTTACAAGAAACCACACCACAATATTGAAGGTCTTAAAGTAAGACACAGAGCTCCCAAAAAAGCAAATGACAAAAGGAAATCAGGCATAAATTAAAGTGAAACTAGAAGTAAAATAAACAGCCAGGGGTAGGGGAGCAGAGAGGGTTTGAGACTGCAGTTTCCAGCCAGCCAAACTGCAGCTTATGCTGGGTTAAAACACTGCAGCCTCTGGGTGAAAAACAAAAACGGTTTTTAAACCTGAAATACACCCAAAAACACTCCACAAAACTCACAGTATACTCACAGTATACTCCCCCACAGATCCACAGCAAAATATAACAAATAAAGAAAGAATAAAGCTGATTCCTTACCAAATGCCTGGGAGCTCTTCACACACGCTTCCAAGTGAGAAGCTAGAGATAGGTCAGGGAGAGAAGAGGAGGAGACAGAAGGGGCAGTCAAAGGAATGGCCTGTACAGCTTGGGAGGCAGAGACAGGGGGAACCTGATAAGAAGAGTCTGTGCGCGCGCCCCCTGTAAGCTGGGGATGCGTGCGCACAGGTTGCAACACAGGCGCGGCCCACACGGAGCAGGGGAAGACCGCAGGAGGGGGACGGAGCCAAGAGGAGGGGAATGCGCGTGAGGCCTGTGCCCGCGCGATGGCCAGCAAAGGCAGAGAGGAGCATATATGCGCGTCCTCCGTGGGCTGAGGGGGTGCACGCACCGGACGCGTCACCAGGCGCGCGGAACGCCGCGCCGCGGGCACCACGCGAGGAGGAGGCAATGGGATGGATGGCACCACGGGGGAGGTAAAGGAGCTACCGCGGGGGAGAGGGAGCGGGGAGGATCAAAGCAGGGGCTAAGGGAACGCATGAGTATGCGAGACCTGCGGGGAACGTGCTGCGACAAGGGGAGAGAGGTAGAAGGTGAAGGAGAGGAGTGGGAAGGAGTGGAAAGGGTAACAGGAGATGGGAGAGAGGGACAAGGAGAGGAAGGAATCTCCTGAGTCGTCACAGTTTCTTGCAACCTAATTTTCGGTAACTAAGCACTGTACTACTTTTCTGTATTACATTTAAAACTTAATAATTATTGTCTTTGAGCTCTAATTGAACTTTACATGCTTTGAAGAGAGTACAGTAATGCCTTTTTCGGACAAATTTGAAAAACAATACATTTTTTCTGTGCTAATTACATATTTTTCTTAGTAAACGGGAACCAAGGAACCCTAATGATTAAATATTTATTTATCCATGGTGGTGGCAGCGTTTTAAGGTTATATTTGTGACGGATTGAGGCAAGATATTACTAATTTGAGGGACCCGCAGGGTCAGCTAGATAGCTGTGTGTATTAACTGTGAAAGTTGTCAATAAAAGAGACAAATCTGAGGATTATTGCAGAATGACAAATAAGTTTATTGCAGTGTACGTGTGCACACATAGAAGGAAGTTTAAAAATAAAAACTCCCCCAACGAAATACTGGCATACAGGCCCTATTTATACCCAAAATACTAAGCCCACGCCCCCTATACGAGGTTGAGTGTGCGTCACTACGTAAGCATATAAGATAAACAAAATATGAACATGAACACATTGAGTTAATAGCATTACTATGAGATTCATATTAAAAATAAAATGACTCAGCTAATATTCCTTATACAGGCCGGTGACCTTTACTCTATATACAAGATTTCATGGGAACCTCCCTCGGGAAATGCGAGACGTGCTTGTTATCTATCTTTTATTTTCATAACATTCACACTTTTCTCCCCTCTTCAAGGTTTTTGTGGTTAGCTGGACAGCTTAATATCATTTGAAACTTTAGGAGCAGAAAAAGAAAAAAATGTCTTTAAACTAACTTCCATACCAACTTTCATACAGACAAATAGACAAGATGGATGACAATATCAAGCACCTAAGATGGATGCTGACTTAAAATGGCTGCTTAGATCCCAGTGCTGTTATGTCAGACCTCCCCCCCTCCTTGCATCATATTTTCACTTTGTCATAACCCTTGTCATATTCAAAAGTCACATGCTCACACGCGTTCCGTACATGACAGATGTCTTTGGTCTCTCAAGGATTTTCTTTTTATTTGTCTTTACTAACAATTTTTGAAGTGAAACTTCTTTGCTGGCACCTACCAAATGAAAATTTCCCTTGGAGTAGATCACCTTCATGGTGAGTAAGTGCAGCCACGGAAGGGACATCACTGCTGGAAGAAGACGCCATCCGTGTGTCAGCTCAGCGCGCATGCAGAGGCCTCCCACGCCTGCGCAGTAGCTGCCGGCTCAGCACGCCTGCGCGGTAGCCACCAGCTGGGCGCGCACAGACACAGCACATGAGCAGATGTAGCGCACACGCAGACCCACACAGAGAGACACACACAGAGAGACACACACACAGAGACACACACACACAGAGAGATACACACACACAGAGACACACACACAGAGAGAGACACACACACAGAGAGACACACACACACAGAGAGACACACACACACAATGAAGTCACAGTTACTATACATATTGAAGTGCAAATAGCTAAAACAGGAATTATGCCAGCTCTTCTGCTCTTACCAGGAACACATGTGTACCTGAGGCCAGCGGCGGATTTTAAAATCCGCCACCTCTAGGCACAGCTGTTGCGGCCGCCTCCTTACCTGCCACGTCCGCCTCTTATTGAACCGCAGTTTCAAATGATGCCGCAAATGTCACCAACGTGACGTCGCACAGCGTTACGTTGCCATGGTAACGCGACGTCTTGATAGCATTTGACGCTGCAATGTGAGTGACATCACGTTGGTGACGTATGCGCCATCATTTGGCACTGAGATTCAGAAAAGGAGAAGGAGGGAAGCAGGTATGGAGGCGGCTGCAACAGCAAAATTACTTCGATAGGCCCGAGAGCACGGCAAAAGTATATGGGGGCGGACATTTTTGCTGCCCTGGGCCCGGGCCTAATGGGAAATCCGCCACTACCTGAGGCATGCAAAACTAATGAGGGCTGGTAAGAACAGTTATGGTGCCTGTAACAGGGGAGTAATCCCTGTTCAAGTAATGTGCCTTTAATCTGGCAGTGTGGTGGTTAACTGCTGGTAGTCAATTAATAAACACCACCTGCCTGATTGCTTACAAAAGCCTGTCTGTTGAGACAGGAAGTGACTCCTTAGCTCTGAATGAGAGCTGACCTTTGGAGATACAGAGGAGTGTTCTTGAGACTCCCAGGAGAGACTGACCAAGAGAACACACATCTCTGGAGCTGACCGGTCTTGAGCTCTGCCCAGCATAGCTGATTGCAAGACACCAAATAAGACTTCTAAACCTGGATGCTGATATTTTCTGTGCACGCACGGGTGCGGTTCCAGGAGAGCAGAGAAGCTTACTCTACAGCAACTAAACAGATAAGACTTTCATTATTAAGAGACTGCTTATATCTGCTTATTTCATGATATATGTTTGGGGCTGGGAGAAATGCTTAACTAACGGAGATGGGAATTAATTGCATAGGATTTCAGTAGAAATACTCCCAAGTGAATAGAAGCTTTGTTCCCCCCCCCCCCCCCCCCTGTGTTTGGATGATTTCCTGATAAAAAGAAAAAGGCACAATAAAGCCTTATTATAATCTCACCTTATAAAAGCCTCCAATTGTGTACCTCTGTGAACGTCCGTCTACAGTGCCCTAAGGGAAAAAAGGGCACTTTTAGCAGTTTTGTAAATCTCCACAAGGTGGCAGCAAAGCAGAGGACATCAGCAAACTGCAGATAGACAGAGAGCTCGAGGTATCAAAGCAATCTGTGCATTTGCATCTCGCATCAATGTATCAAAGTACTTTGCTCTGATTTTGCCTATCTGCACCATCTTAGGACTTGGGCAGGGTCTGTAGGAGGAGTTGGAGAGGAGGTACAGGACACACACGCATTCTTTTTGCCTTCCAGTTGCATAATAATCACTAGTGACTTTCTCCAAATTCAGCTAATGCCCGAGGCAAGAAATTGTAAAAAAAAAAAAAAAATGATAATAATATTTTGGATCACGTAAGCACAATGGAAAAACCATGTGGTTGCTTTTGCAAGGCGAGGACTCCGGAAATGTTGTACTTAATATTTCAAGCAGTTTCACTTTCATCCCACAATGACAATCATCACAATATCTGTGCGTTTCTGCAGCAACAAAGGGCATCAAATTCTACAGAGAAGGGTTTGCCCCTTTTGCCTGTTGGGGGAAACAGAATCACAGGCACGCAGCCAGGGTCAGTGGGACAAAGACCCATAGATACATCTCTGCAGGCTCGGAACGATACATTGTATCTGAGCAGCTTGGGGGAAATTGTCACACAAAGCAAAATGTACAGAGATTGATGAGGAGAATAGTAGATAATCCTGCAGCTAGTCAGGGAGGGTTAGTGATAAAATCCAGGGGTCACATACAAATTGACCTGTGTTTCCATCAAAGGAGTCAGATGCCAGAGTGTAGACCATGAGGCCCAAAGCTGGTATCCGGAGCTATAATCACCAGTGACAGTAACGCAACTGCAGTTTAACAAATTGACATTCATTCTGGGGCACTGTTGTAAACATTATGCAGTTACTGTACTATACAATGTAACTCAGGTTTTTTTTAACCTTTTTTTGTTAAGGAACCGTAGAATTATATTGTGACATTATCAGAGACCCCCACCCTCTCTCTTCCCCACCCCGGCGTCCTTATCTCTACCTCCCTCCATCTCTATCTCCCTCTATCTCTCTCTTCCCTCTACTCCATCTCTCGCTTCCCTCCCCGTCTCTCTTCCCAACTCTTCCCTTCTTACACTCCCCCTCTCTCTTCCCACCCGCGCCTCTCTTCCCCCCTATCCGTCTTTCTCTCTCCCTGCCGTCTCTACCCCCGTCTCTCCACCGCATCTCCCTTCCTCCCCCATTTCTCTCTTTCCCCCCCTTGTATCTCTCCTCAACACTTCCCCTCTTACATTCCTCATTCTCTCTTTCATCCCCTCTCACACTCCCCTCCAATACTCCCCCTCTCTCGTCCCCTATATTCCCCCTCTCTTCCCCTCACTCCTCCCCTTTCTAGGCACCACCCCACACCCCAATGTTACCATGGTCCGCAGCTCCCTCCTCTTGTCGGGCTGAAGTTGAGCCCAACTTCAGACACCTTGTATTGAAAACAGGGCTGGCCCTTGTCCCAACTCTCCCCAACCCCCTCCCCCCAACGGCCGTGGAAACCCGTCTGAAAATTACTGATCTAAACATACATAAGAAGAATGAAATCATGCTCAGTAACTCAAATCCCCTTTTATCCCAGAGTCCTGAGACTCTAGAATATATTAAATATTAAACAGAGGAGAGCTCTATCAGATCCACTAATTGGTACTAATTATTATTCCTAAAAAATAGAAATGTGAATGAAAGACAAAATATCCTGTGGCTAATACTATACACAATACATAAACCTTGGCCCCCTGCAGACGCACTTACCTGAATGCCCTCCTACTGTCTCTGTACGTTCTCCCTACCAATTAGATTGTAAGCTCTTCGTTAAGGGACTCCTCTTCCACAATGTTACTTTTATGTCCGATGCACTTATTCCCATTATGTGTTATTTGTAATGTATATGATTGTCACATGTATTACTGCTGTGAAGCGCTATGTACATTAATGGCGCTATATATAAAATAAAGACGTACATACATAGAGTTGGTTATTCCAGTCTCGTTCTTAGAATAGAATGTATTTAGGTTTCCGCCACAAGTTCGAGGGTCAAAAGAGAATGAAAATGAACAAACGATAGAGAAGATGAAACGTGGTAGAGTGCTCTCAGTTCAATGCAACTAATATGTATCTTATTAAATGGGACTTGTTTTCAGAGTCGCAGACAGGGGGCAGAGCTGGGACAACTGTCCTGGGCCTGGTGGCTGCGTGGGGCAAGACTGGCTGGCGCTGGAAGTTGGTCTGGCCTAAACATCTGTGTCTGACTGCCGGTCCTCTGTTGGCTCCCGGGACTTGGCTGTCCCCCCCTGCAGCACGTGCTTCCGTGAGGCCACACCCCGGGCGCCAGAAGTCAGGCCCAAGGTAAGAGAAAGGTGAGCGTGTGAGCGTGCTGTGGAGGCTTGTGTCTGTAGGTGAGTGAGGGATTATTGAGTGGGGGGGGGGTTAATGAGTGAGGTGTGGTGGAGGAATTGAGTGTGAGGAGAAGGGTGGGAATTGAGAGTAAGACCTCGGCCAGAGTGGTGCTGAGCGGGCGTGCGCGCTCACGCTGGCCGCTATGAAACACATTCAGGCAATGTGTGGGGCCAGTGTGAGCGAGCGCCTGCGCGGCGCTTAGCTGCTTGCAGAGCAAGCAAATTTGAATTTGTCATCCGCAAGCGCGTCACGTGAGCGGTTCGCCCAATGAGGGCAAACCAGCTCGGTGACGTCATGGGCGCCCCCTGAATCGCCCCCCCCACGCGTGCACGTAGCCAGCCACAAATCTCCCGACTGAGCAGGGAGCGTGACATCACCGTGCATGAGCGCCAGCGCCCTCGCTCCCTGCCTGGCCGCAGCCTAAGTCAGATTCAGGCGGAGGGGGGCAGGAGAGTGAGCGAGATAGGGTATAAGTGGGAGGGAGTGATTGATCAGGAGGGGGAGTGGTGGGGTTGGAATAATGGGAGGGGAGAGTGAGAGGGGGAGAGAAATACATAAAAGGGAGAGGATGATGGGGAGAGAAATAGAGGTGGTCAGAGAGCGAAGAGGTGTGGGCGAAAGGGGTAGTGTAAGATGAAGGGGCGGGGGGGGATCTCACAAGGCTGCCGACATGGGGGCCCGGTGGAAACTCCAGTCCTGAGCCACTTGAAAGCTGATGGCGGCCCTGCTGGTGTTTTAAGCTGCATCAAATGGATGTAGTTACATTGAGGCATTGCAGGAGCTGAGTTACCTTGACTTAGCAGTGTCAATACTGCACCGTGTACCCTGGCTGAGCTTACGAGCACAAGTCACGCTCTTGTTACACGGTAACCACCCATTAGCAGTGTGAAGCAATTTGAAGCTGTTTGCAGAGTTTTCCTGACAATGGATGTAATTATTCCCAGTGTCTGTGCTGAGGCAGAAGAGTACTGTATTGTTATCCGTTTAATAGCAGCCCAGCATTTACTTCTATAAATAAGTTGGGTTTGTAAAACCTTCCTGTGACAGGCACATCTGTGTGTTGCACTTTCCTGCACTGCGTATGCTTAAAGCAGATGTGTTTTGCTGTGCGTTCGGATAATGATACACATCTCTGCCAATACATGCCATGCTAGGTACCTGTCCTGGGTACAAATCAGTGCCTACATTGGCAGTGTGTGTGAGAGAGAGTTCTATGGTCTTTAGCCCGAGAGCCTTTAAATACAGGACAATTCTAAATGTGGTATATGACATTAGTATCATTGTATTTCTGGTAACACTGCTCACATGTGAGCATAGCTTTGAGATACAAGCATGCAGACAATGCTGAAAGGGATAAACCTCCCTCCCACGTAACTATGAGTATGGGGTCGGAGTTAAAGACTTGTTATGCAGCTTTTCATAGGCCTGTTGCTTCTGTTAGTAGAAGGACCCAGATATAG
The DNA here is from genome assembly GCF_040206685.1 of Ascaphus truei. NCBI lineage: Eukaryota > Metazoa > Chordata > Amphibia > Anura > Ascaphidae > Ascaphus > Ascaphus truei. Next base: position 3,488,647 of record NC_134491.1, read on the forward strand.
GAGATGTAAGAATGCAATATTCCAAGGCTGCAGTTATGTGGGCCAAGATATATAGTAGTTCTTTGTAAATCAGCAATAGTGTCCATATTAAAATGGCCCACAAAAAAATAGTAAAACAAAACAGACACTCTGCTGTACCCCAGAAGTATGAAACCCAAAGGAAAGTAACCCAACACGAAGGCTGCACCTATCTTCCCACCCCAGGGTGGCACGTCACCCAGTAAATCTGTCTCTCCCAACGCATGACAACACGACAAGTCAGCGCCTTCATTCACAGGACAATATAGCAGAGCTGAGACAGAATATTCCACGGATAATAAACCAAAAGGTGGTGCGAGATTTGCAGCCTTTAAATCGAGAGAAGATGGGGTTAATTTCGGAAGGTTTCTGAGTATGCTGTTCAGCGGCTGGGTGAGGAGTCCCAGATGTGACCCGCCTGAAAGATGCCCAGCGGGTGTGCCCTCCCTGACTTCCGGCTGTGGTCCTAGGTCCTCAGTGGGCAGGATAAGGTAGTAGGCACACAGCAATGCCGGCACAGATAATTACGCAACACCTAATGAGATGGCTATAGGAACATAAACCCAATAAGATTTATTTATAAAATGTGTTACCAGGAAGTAATACATTGAGAGTTACCTCTTGTTTTCAGGTATGTCCTGGGCACAGAGTTAAGGTGACAAATAATATATGGTTATAAATACAGTTACATAATACCCTCAGCTGAGCCCTCCTTACCACCTTAAAATATATTCCACTTTTAAGACAGGGGGCTTTACGGCTGAGAAGCCCAAACTGTAAAATAGTATCGGAGCGAAAAAAGGTATGTGACACCCAATGCACCAAATGCCAAGTCTTACATATTAACTGTCTGCAGCAAGGTGTCAAAGAGCTTCACTTCATGGACATTTCATTTGTACAAACCAGCTTAATTAACTTTTCAAAGGCTTCACATATTTAGTATTCCTAAATAAAACCTTCCAGACCCAATATCCAGGGCTATATGTACTTTTTTCTAGTAGTAGTGTTTCATATTGAAACCGCTCCACATCCTCTTCCAGACATTGAATATGTCACAATGTAGGAAGATGCAGACTCAGGCCCGTCCCTGGGTTATGTGCGGCCCCGAGGCCGTGCCTAACCTGAGCTACAGGCCCGTCCCTAGGTTATGTGCGGCCCGAGGCCGTGCCTAACCTGAGCTACAGGCCCATCCCTGGGTTATGTGCGGCCCCGAGGCCGTGCCTAACCTGAGCTACAGGCCCATCCCTGGGTTATGTGCGGCCCCGAGGCCGTGCCTAACCTGAGCTACAGGCCCGTCCCTAGGTTATGTGCGGCCCGAGGCCATGCCTAACCTGAGCTACAGGCCCATTCCTGGGTTATGTGCGGCCCCGAGGCCGTGCCTAACCTGAGCTACAGGCCCATCCCTAGGTTATGTGCGGCCCGAGGCCGTGCCTAACCTGAGCTACAGGCCCGTCCCTAGGTTATGTGCGGTCCCGAGGCCGTGCCTAACCTGAGCTACAGGCCCGTCCCTAGGTTATGTGCGGCCCGAGGCCGTGCCTAACCTGAGCTACAGGCCCGTCCCTAGGTTATGTGCGGCCCCGAGGCTGTGCCTAACCTGAGCTACAGGCCCATCCCTAGGTTATGTGCGGTCCCGAGGCCGTGCCTAACCTGAGCTACAGGCCCGTCCCTAGGTTATGTGCGGTCCCGAGGCCGTGCCTAACCTGAGCTACAGGCCCGTCCCTAGGTTATGTGCGGTCCCGAGGCCAAGCCTAACCTGAGCTACAGTATACCTAGGGAAGGCGCTGGATGCCACTGGAGTAATATTGCTGGAGTAATGCACTGTGGGGTACCGTGCAGCTATTACCACAGTTGTGATACTCTGTAACATACTGTGCATTTGGTTACCATTAAATGCCACTGTATATAGTATGCATGAATGACTGTGTATCATCATTAACTTCAATATATGCAATACGTCACCAAAGTTAAATCTGCCAAATGTTATGAGAGGATTATGCTGTTTAAGCTTTGTCATATAATTATATGGTCACTTATTAATAGTAATAATAATAACTTTATTTCATAGCGCGACTTTCTCCCAATGGGACTCAAAGCGCGTCACTACAGTGTAGCGTGCGGTAAGCAGCATTGTATTTAGGATTTTTACAAACACCGTCCCTGCCCGGATGAGCTGACAATCTAGGAGGGAGTGGGGGGGGGGGTGAGAGAAATGGGGGGACTCGTGGTGCCACTGACGGGGGGAGTACACTGGCGACACACTTTATTCGAGCTCGGCTAGTCCCACGAATTCGGGTATACCCGGGTGTATTGAGGTTTGTGACTGTTTTCTGCCCGAGTGCATTGAGTTATTTTCCAAGCAGGGATTGAAGCATTTTATTCCCGCTGGCTGCAATACTGCACAGTATATATATATAAACTGCATTACAATTCATGAATTTATGCCATCTGGTAGACACGCGAAGAATTGCAGCCTATTAAATCCTAATCATTATCATTTAACAGATCAGCCGCCCATCAGCCAGGCATGACCCCAGGCTGGGAAGGCAAATGCAACGGGGCTTGTCAGAGGTTAGGAGTGGCGCATTCCAGGTATCTGCCAGGTACATACCGGGTATTTGCTCGAATAAAGTGTGTCGGTGCAGTATATCCCCGATAAACAGGCAGAGCACCCTGGGGTCCGAGTGAAGACTACTCCCAGGAAAGCTGAGGACGGCCCTGGCCACAATGAATAATCCTTTTGGTTCTGCAGGTTCTGACTGCTCGGGGAGAATCTGCGTCAGACGGGAAGAGGAAATTTTTATGGATTTAAAAGTTCAAGTACAGTATAACAAAACATAGGAATACCCTGTCCTGCCGAACAAAGCCTGAGCAGAATGCGCGTTATCTATGGAACGTGCCCCTCACACGCCTTTCTATACTCAGCTGGTCATTAAATAGTAATAATATACACATCAGAATCAATGCACTGTAAGGCAAACAATACACCCTGCTCCTCACATACAGTATATAAAGGATCACAGTTCACCGAGTGCTCATTTTAATACAAATTTTAATTAACTCCTTCTGGGCTGAAGTACAGTATGTGTTGTACCGTATATGTGAATTAAAGCTGCAGACCAAGCAATATCCTACATGTGTGTTTTTTTTTTAATAAATCAGTTCTGCACTATGAGAAAATACTTGTAGCATTTATTAAAAAATAAAAAAAATGTTTTAAAGACATTTTTAATGTTTCTAATGTAGAAACCATTTCCAAAGTGACAGCCCCTTCCCCTTCTGATAGGCTCTGGCTCTTGAGCCCCGCCCTCTCTCTAGCAGTGCACCAATTGTATCTAGTAACTGCCCAGTCACATAATATATTGCCCACAATGCTGTGCAAGAACTGAATTAAATAACCCTGAGCAAGCGATCGATTACAGGAGAATGGATCACTCTGCAGCTTAGCTAATCACTTGGCAGTGTGCACATTGTGTTGATGCAACGGCAGCTTGAACTGCAGCTTCAAATTAATTCCCTATTAGTACTTTGTGATGCTGCGCCATCACTGCTGGAATAGCCGCAGACTCGTGTACTGTTTTGGACAGGAAAGGTTACATTTTATTCCTTTTTCTTCCCATCACTTTATTCATTGATACATTTTTGTCACATTGAATTGATAGTTATTGTGTATCCTGAATACAGATTCTATCTCGTGTACAGTATATCACAATTTGATGCGCATTCATTTATTTTATTTCATTGAATTAAAGTAACAATGAGATCTGTAAACCGATTCTTGGGGCTCCCCCTGTGTCTCCCAATATTTATTCCAATTCAAGAACAGAGCGTTATCAATAAAAACTGTAAGTGGGAAATGCTGCAGGTTTCAGCCCTCAGCGGAAGGACCTCCACACCCACTCCTGCAAAACTCCAGCACCTCCACACCCACTCCTGCAAAACTCCAGCACCTCCACACCCACTCCTGCAAAACTCCAGCACCTCCACACCCACTCCTGCAAAACTCCAGCACCTCCACACCCACTCCTGCAAAACTCCAGCACCTCCACACCCACTCCTGCAAAACTCCAGCACCTCCACACCCACTCCTGCAAAACTCCAGCACCTCCACACCCACTCCTGCAAAACTCCAGCACCTCCACACCCACTCCTGCAAAACTCCAGCACCTCCACACCCACTCCTGCAAAACTCCAGCACCTCCACACCCACTCCTGCAAAACTCCAGCACCTCCACACCCACTCCTGCAAAACTCCAGCACCTCCACACCCACTCCTGCAAAACTCATTGCTCTGCGCTGGACCTGCAAGTGATCAGAAACTCTTGGAATGAGCTCAGGAGATGGGGTAAGGTATTTCTGTTTAGCATTCCTCAGTGTCATTAAGCAGCCAAGGACTGCATGGTTTAAAACACACAAAATGTCCAATTTTACAGAGATTTAAATGCCACAACCTGACCTTATTGCAGAATGAACGCACCTTCAATCAGTCATGGGAAGGTGGCACAAAAGCAATGCTTCTGATTCATGTTGAAGAGGCGACACAGGAGATGATCTATAAGGCTGCGTCCCCACTGGCGCTGAGCGCGCTGAGCTTGCTGCTTTTACTTCCTGTACTATTTATGTGTAAGTCCCCGCTCATGCGGTGTGCGTGTGCTCATGCGCGGGCACGCGAGCTCACTAAGCTTGGTGCTTGAGTAAACAAAAAAATTGACTTTCAAGCGCTCAACATGCCCCCAACGCCCCTCTGTCCGCGCTTACGAAATAGGCAGGACACCCGGTGCTCATGCTTGAGAGTTGGTGACGTCACTGCTCCCAAGCATGAGCGGGGACGCAGCCTAAGGCTGCGGTCCCAGTCACCGCCACAGCGCACGGCTCGGCGTGCGCTGTGCTATCAAGCCCCGCCCCCCAGTCCGGCCGGTCCCAGTCCCTACCTTATCGCGCACCTTTCCCCAGCGCTGTGCGACAGGTTTTCAGGGAGGCAGGGGAATTTGAACTTGACATCTGCGATGCCCCCGCCGGCGGTTCAGCCAATAAGGGCGAACCAGCCGCGGGACGTCATGGCCACGACCCCGCAAACCACAGCCACGCCCCCTCCCGTCGCAAACCTTCCCTCTCCCCCCAGACCGCAGATCGCGGTGCAGCGCTGTGCACGCGCCGCCCCCCCCCCCCCCACCGTGCACGCGCCGCCCCCCCGCCGGGCGCGCGTGCCACGGTGAAGACTGGAGACTCAGCCTAAGGCGGCTACCGAGCGCGCGTCAATTATAATTGGCTGTTTTATAGTACGCGCTGATGCACGTGTGGGCGACCAGCTTTGCGTGTGCACGTGGCGTGCGCTTTTAGTTGCTATGATGCAAGCAGTGACATGTGCGGTTAGGGGCGTGACTCTGAATCACAGCGTTAGGCTGCGCTGTGATTGGTTTGCGGCGTGGCAGCAGCGCAAAAATAAAATTTGATTATATTTACCCTGGTCTGCCGTGCCACAGCTCACAGCCGTGCGCGCGCGTCTCTACTATAGAAACGTCTGGCTAACAGCCAATTATAATTAACACGCGCACGGTAGTGCACACGCGCGCACTATGTTACACGCCTTAGCCAGACGTTTCTATACTTGGGACGCGCGCGCATGGCCGTGAGCGGTGGCGCGGCAGACCAGGGAAAATACAAATTGTATTTTTACGCTGCTGCCACGCCGCGAACCAATCACAGTGCGGCCTAACGCTGTGATGTCAGAGTCACGCCCCCTAACCGCACGTGTCACTGCTTGCACCCTAGCAACTAAATGCACACACCACGTGCACACGCAACACTGGTCACGCGCCCGCATACGCATCATCAAGAACTATAAAACAAGCCTAAGCCTCCAACCCGTCCTATCCTCTCCCAAATTGATTATATGGGGTGTGCTGTGCTCCCCAGGAGAATATTTAAACCTCCTAATCATGACTCTGGACTCATTGCAATTTACAAACACGCAGCTTGCAGAATGCCGAGCGGTCCCGAGCAGCTGCTAATTGGTTCTAACAAGGGGCTCTGGCGTTCAGCCATTTTCATCTCGGAAATGGTCACTTTCTTTTTTGCTTTTATCATATATTTTTTTATTACAGCATTATGACAAAGAGACTAGAAAGGAGGCTTCAGCGAAGGGTACCAACAGAAAAAAGGAAACAAGGGAGGGGAAAAAAAGAAAGATAAATGACTGGTCAGGATAGAGAAGTCACCAATAGATACAATTGGAAAAGAAGACAAGGTAATTCCTTCGTGTTCTGAATCCAGAACATCCAAGACTAGAATGCATAAACACCTGTACAACTTAGTTTGATAAAGGTGCCCATATCATATCAACATTCACTTTTCCATAACAAATGAGATCTGAACTCAAAACTTTTTTGAAAGGAGGGAAGGTTGTCTCTGTGCCTGGCTGGATGAAAGAGTGAGATGTGAATTTGGCAGTGTCTCTAATAATATTTGGAACAGGCTTGGGCAGTAGCATGATCCATGGGTCCGTATCAATTCTTAAGTCGGGCAAACATCCAGACTCTGGCCCATAACTTTTGAATCTTTGGACAGCTGAGGAATGTGTGTGATAAGGAATCTCTTTGGCCGCAGTTTCTGCTGGATTCATAGGCCAAGAAGCGCTCGGCTTTGTTAGGCTATTTAACCTGACGTTAACCTAAATTAACATTGGGTTACTCAAAACGCCAAAGCAAATAGCCTAATGTTAACGCAGTGCGGTTGCTGAAATAAAGTGTGGTTATTTTGTTTCCGGCCGGTAGTGCTAATGACATGCAAAAGAGATGTTCCCCTCAAATCACATATCCACTAAAGGCCGTTGTTAGGAATGGGATGTAATCTGACGGTATTTAGGTCACACCTCAAGGTGGTGTTAGCACCCTCCGACCCTGAAATAGGGGGTTTGCTGGAGTGGAAAAGAGAGGGAGAGACAGAAATGGGCGCCACTAAGATACCTGGGAAGTATGCTAATAAAAGCCATTTGTATTTATCATATTACCATATTTCCCAGGTATCTCAGGAGTGCCCCTTTCTTTAGCAGAGATGTCTCTCTATGTTTTGTCCACAAATATGTTTGAGAAGATGTATATAGCACTTTGTACTCTAGTAAAATAGGACTGACTCTCTCTTTCCTGCACTCCACTCTCTCTACTTCTCCTGAGATCTCTCTCCCCACTCCGCATTGCTGCACTTCCTTGCTCTCTTTCATGAACTCCCTTTCCTGCACTATTTTACTCTCTCTCTCACTCACTCTCACTCCCCTGCACACTCTTCTGCAGTCTCTCTCCCCCCCCTTCCCTTTGCAGCACTTTCTTACTCTCTCTCATTCACTTAGGGTAAACCTGGCGTTATTTCCTCTTATTTAACGGTGTTTAGTGCATCTGGGCCAAAGTGTTTAATTCAGTGTGAATTTTATACCACCTACAAAGTCATTTATATGATATTCCTTATTCCAGGGTTTCAAATATGCCAGGAATCAGCTAGTTTGAATCCCCTACATATGTTTCTCATAGCTTTAGATGAGGTAGCTTGTGTCACGGGACCTGTCCTAACCATCCCAGGGCACATCACACAGGTGAAGTCTCCCTGACTTCTGACAAAACCTTGCTAACATCAAACAGATTCACACAAAGGTAAGTGGTTTGAGTTAGGGGTGTAGAACGCCAACCAAAACGAACCCATATGGGCCCATATTGTGTGACCACAATGTCATGTCTGCCCTCCTTATCAGGATGGACGCACTGCGCTGTATCACTGATGTTTCTATGAAGCGCCACAATCCCGTTTATTAGTTGAGGATGTAGCATGAAAGATCGGAGTGAAATTTGTGCTGAATAAAAGATGTTGATCTTTAAGGCGATGAGTTTCCTGGCAAATTAAGACGTGTGGTCTCTGCAATGGCCATTTTACGTTTTCGAGAATGAATTGAAGTCACTGACATTTTGAGTCATCATTTTAAGAACCCTAAGTTTGTTTAAAAGAAAAGGAGATTTTTTTCGACGAGGGTTTAAGTTGAAGTAGAGGGAGTATTAATCTGTCTGAACGTGGCACGTGGCACGTGGCACGTGGAAAAACAAGGCCCCTGGGGGGAGTCGTCTACAAGTCACAAGAATCATTTCTGTTTAAAATAATAGGTAAGAAAATTAGAACCCAGAAACCCAGTATAACGAGGGGGCATTGTCTCGACTAACAAAAACACCCAGATAAGTGATCAAGGTAGTTATATACCTGGAGCAGGTCCGGGGGCCCCGCGGCCCCCCCTCCAGTTGGGCAGAACTTGGAGCGGAGCCGACAGGAGGAGGGGCGAGCGTGGGGCCCCCGGGCCTGAAAGACCACTTCTCACCGAGAGGTGTGTGGGATTATTTTTAAGTGAAACTCCTTTGGTGGCACCTAGTGATTTTTGATGGTACAAATCTCATTGATGGTAACGAAAATGCGTAACGGAAGTGACATCATGGGCTAGTGCTGGTCGCGCATTCGCAGAAGCAGGGACACACACACACACACAACACTGTTACTAGAGGAATTCCCAGTGACTATAAATATACAAGTTCAAATAGCAAAATGTTTAGAAATCTACCATTTCTAATAATAAAAAAAGGCAGAAGTGGAAAAGATGCAAGGTGTGTAAACATATAACATGAAATGTATATAGAATATAATATAGTAACTGTAATAATTATTTTTTAAAAACGGAGGCGCATGCGTGAGCGGTGGTGCATGGATGCTTGAAGTTTGAGCTCCTGCCCGCTGGCGCAAATAATGAAATAAATATAGTCACTTTCGGCACAAAGTTAGCAGCAAAAGGCAGCCTCCGTTGTCTGAACTATATGGGATGCCGCTGGTCACAAGAAGGGGCAAAAAAACCTCATCGGTGGCAAGTTATTTCCTAAAGACCCCACACAAGTCACCCACAACAAAGATAGCAGAAGTAAGGACAGACCCCCCCCCCCCCCCAAGAGGCAATGATACGGGAGAGGCTGACACAGACACTGAGGTGGAGGCTGTCAGACCCCCCTCAGGGGCTTGAGACCAGGAGTGGGCTAGGGTTAAAGATATCAAAGACTTACTGTATGCGGAGAAATGCACAAGTTCTTCAAATCAGAGCTTTGGGCCCTACGGAAAGACCTGGACACCCTGGGGGAACGAACCAACACTCTGGAGGTGAAATCAGATGAGACTGTCACTGACGCATAATACCAAAGCAGAGGTAGCCTCCCTCACTGCTCAACTAAGAGACATAGGGGACAAACTGGAGGACTCTGACAATAGAGACAGAAGAAATAACCTCCGCATCAGGGGTGTCCCCGAGGCGGTAACAGATCCAGAAGATTTTGTGGCACGCTGGGCAGAACACCTAATCCCAGACAGCACGGAGATGGATAGACACCTGGATAGGTGCCATAGGGCTCTCCGTTCGCGCCCTCAACCCGGAGACTTCCTGGGACTAAAGATATTGAACACACAGTGTACAACATATAACACAAGATATGGCACCTCCTCACTGTTCCCCTACTTGTGAGAAGCATTGCCTCCAGAACCAAAGTGCCGGCCATTCGTCTGACTGGAGCTGGGCACCGAGACCGGAGAAGTGCATCAAGTCGGCGCGGGGACCAGCAGCCAGCAAGGCTGAGAGAGAGACAGCGATCGGTGAGCATGAAACCCGGCAGCAAAGATCCACAGCTGCAGCCGCAGTAACCATCAAACCCCCCGGAGAACAGGGAAGGGACCCAGCTCCGGGATGGCAGAGACTTGGGGAGGGAGCGGGTGGTCTCGGACACCACGGAAGTCTTGCACCAGGGGAGGTAACGGCCGTTGCGGTGGCCCATCCATTTTCCCTGAAAGAGCTAGCACTGGTGTGTGCGTTGGGCAAGACGTGGTTCCCGGCGAAGTGGACCCAGTTCCTGGCGTCTGTACCACACCGACCCGCTTATTCCCTCCCTGAGCCCGGCGCTCAAGCAACTCCGCTCTGGACTCCGTTGCCCCTTGCTGGGGTTAGTCCACCGGTGGCAGAGAAGCCCCGGCAACCGCTGCGGCACTGCCAACAAATGGGCCACAATAATGCCCGGTGCCCGGACCATGCGCGGTCGGGCGAAGAAGCCCCTCAGGGCCAGCGCTCACGAGCTGCGGAAAAGATGCCCCAGTTAGCGGCATCCTCTGATGGTTCCCGCCAAGCCGGGGCGACAACCCTCCTCGGGACATCTCCTGGAGAACCTGGACGGGCTGCATCGGCAACAGCGGCGGAGAGCGGCGGCCATCCACCTGATCCCGGCGGAGAACCGGCGGAGGCGGTGGAGAAGAAGCCGCCACTCCGGCATCCTGCCAGCGGCAATTTTATTTGGGGGGAGGGACAGGGTTTGCGGGAGGGGGTTATTTTACCAAGTTTGCATGGAGCCGTGTTCCTCCACAAAGACCTGGGACCCTTGTCCTGCACCATTGTACCTATACACAACCCGGGCGCTGTTGCGGCAGCGGCCCGTTGCTGCCCGGCCCAGATGATGCCGGCGGCGGCCACTCCAGTCCCCCTGCAATCGGGTCCAACGAAGGCGGCGGTCTCTGCGGGGACCAGCGAGGTAAGCCAGACCCAGTCGCAGACTGACCCTGACTTATTTTTCCCTATGACTGTACCCTGTTGTTTCACTATACGGGTGACTGGGGGGTGGCAGGAGATAGGGGTACCAGGGGAGGGGAAGGGATGGCAGCTTGTAGGGCAGCTAGACTTCCCCATTACCCTGGCAGAGCAGCAAGGGGACTCTCGGTTAAGAGCCCCACTGTTGCAGCCTTGCTATGGGCTGGAGGTATCAGGGGTTGTGGCAAAGTTAGACCACCGCCAGATTACCTGCCAGCCAGGAGCTAAGGTGGGTGCATCTGCACCAGAAACCCTGAGCTCATCCCCGGTAATGGGGAGACTGTGTCAGGGAGATGGCCTCACTCAGGTGTCCCTAGGATCCAGGCTAGGATTAGCTAGGGGGATTGGAGTGAGGGGAGGCTGCAGGTAGGTAGCCAGCATCAGTTCTCAGTGGGAGAAGAAGGGCTAGTGGTAGCCGGGGAGGGACAGCAGCAGGTATGGCAGCTAGAGTTTCCCATTACCCTGGCAGAGCCTCAGGGGGTGTCTCAGATCAGCAACCCCCTGTTGCAGCCTGGCTATGGGCTGGGGGTATCCTGGGCAGTGGCGAGCTTGTGCCACCCCAGGGATACCTGCCAGCCAAGAGCTAAGGCGGTTGCATCTGGAGAGGTGCCCCTGAGCTCATCCCTGGTAAGGGGGAGACAAGGTCAGGGAGGTAGGTGCACTCAGGTAGCTCCAGTGTCTGGGTTAGGATTGCCCAGGGGGGAGAAGAGTGCAGGTGGGCTGCAGGGAGGTAAGCAGCAGGAGTCATCAGCAGGGGCTGAGGTGCTGGGCCTAGGGAAGGCTAGGCAGGGAGACACTGGGGAGCAGGGGGAGATAGGAGGTCAGTGGGGTGTCAGGCAGCTGGCAGAAGCTAGGGATGGGCTAGGTAGGCAGAAGGTCCCTTGTTCTGACTGGCCAGGGGTGACCCCCCTGACAGATTCCCCAGGGTTCCCAGAGGAGGGGCTGTGGGTAGATAGGCAGCCAGGGAGGAGAGTCAGGAGTATAGCAGAGCAGCTACAGGTTGGCACAGAGCCAGGGCGGGTAGGATCCCTACAGGATAGTGACATAGCTCTTTCCCAGACTTGGTTGACAGGAAAGCGACGGTCTGTGCTGGATAGCTGGTCTCATGTTGGTGCAGAAACACGCCAGTCTCTGGGCAGTGTGCAGCCTGGTCTGCAAAGGGGCCCCTTCACCATGGACTTGGTTCACCAGGCCCTGGGTGGGGGGCAGAGGGAGGCAAAGGAGAATGCCCGGCGGCCACGGTGGAGCCCTGCTCCACACGATCTGGACTTCACTATCCACTGTGGCCAGGACAATGTACTGGACAATGCCGGAGGACAATTTTGCCAGGCCAACCCCTCAGGACTTATTGAGTGCTTCAAGGGCACCAGTGGTGTCCCAGTGCAAGGGGGAGGCAGCTGGGGCACCAGGCACCCATTGAGCAGGGAAGGTGTGACGATGGGGAGGATTTGGCCCGGGACTAAAGGGGTTACACCCCAATTGGCCACCCTCTACCCTCACCTGGGAAGCAAGGGGTTAACTGGACTGAGGTCCAGTAATGTGTTTTTACCTCGCTTCAATATCCAATATTCCACTGTAAAAATGTATTGTTTCTGGGCCAGTGTCTGCACCACACACACACTGGGGCTTAAGGGGTTAATGAGCTACAGTTTAAGAAAATACAACTGTGGTGTGTCTTTTCAGAAAATCTGGGCTTCAAAAGGCTTGATTGAAGTTGGGTATGAAAAGCAGAAGGGGTTTTTAGTGTACAGTATGTTAATACCTAATTTGCAGGCCAAGGGTATATTGCTGGTAGAGACAGCTAGACCCAGGCTGGAGGCATTGGGTGTGAAATATAGCACCAGGTGACAAATGTTCACTACCCAGGGGTCCCTGCTTCAAAGGATTTTTTGATGGGGGCCAGGGGTGCGGTTACACAATGAGGTATCAGAATGAGTGACCGTATTAAATATAAGAATATTATGAGATGTCCTCGGCTGAACATGCTAAGAGTTACATATGTGTATTCGTGGGACCGACCCCAACTAACGAATACAGACACCTGAGGTTTAACAGATACTAAGAGGCAGATATTAATATCTCTTAATTGTAGTATTACTCAGTAATATTTAGTCTAATTGGGAGCGTCATGCGTGACTGAATGTATTAATATGGCTCGCGTGCCAGTAAGTACTGCTGAACTGAAGTTATGAAGTTATTTACAGTGTATATGGAATTTTGGTTTTGTTCTGGAAACTGCAGACTCCCTCTTTTATGGTAATAAGCAGGAAGGGCATCCTGATAGAATTTACATAGCACGGTGATCAAAGTCTAATTGCCTAATTGTTTATGCTGGGCCCAGGAAACAAGGAACTGACTAGTTTTTAAGTGTGATACTTCACAAGTCAAAAATCTGCTTCAAAGAGCTTCAAAAGGATTTTTACTAGACAGCTCGGCGCCTTGAGTGTAAGAGAAGGGTTAAAATGGTATATAAGTCAGAGTCAACCCTTACTCAAATGTCTTCATGTCTTCATGCATGAGTCTTCATTAATGAGCTGCAAGTCTTGCTGTGATGTCAACTGAAATATGGAAGAAATGGCCCATCCTGTATCCTGATGGCTTTCTTGTCCTAATCTTTAAGTAAGTGTCTATATTTTGCCTGTTATTTGTATATCTTGTGTGTTCACCTCTATCAAGGAATAAATGATATTTTATCATATCTAAGTCTCGTACCCGTTCAACCCAGTTATATATATATATTTTTGTGTCTTATTAATAGCCTGTCGCAAAGCTCCCGTCACACCCTCCCAGGGACATTATTGTCAGGTTCCACTTCTTTAAAATAAAGGAATCCCTCTCTAGAATCACTAGGAACCAGAAGAATGTGGAATTCGACGAAGTACAGTTCCAAGTGTTTCAGGACATAGCTCTGACTACGCTGACCTGGAGGAGAAGTTTAGCTCCAATCACAAAAACACTAAGAGACAACAATTTAAAATACCGCTGGCTGTTCCCCTTCGCACTTCTTGTTATAAAAAACGGTTCAGCGTTTACCCTTCGCAGGCTGGAAGATAGGGCCTCATTCCTCCAAAAGCTGGGCCTGGGACAGCCCTGGGAGTCTCATAGGGTTTCCCCCCGCACTTCCCCAGAGAGAGGTGAAGCACCACCAACCACCTGGAACAGCGTCAGATCGTCGCCCTCTTCCTCTGACCTGAGGATCTAACCTCCATCAACCAAGCCTCAACAGTCTTCCGGCACCCTAGCAAATTTCCCCTTGAGAGAATCACTTACTTCAAACCCCAATGATGCTCCATCCCAGCGATACAGTTTAGACAGCAGCACCACAGCACCTCCATTGGTCAGCAGATGCCAGAGTACCCAGACGATCCGGCTGAAATTCTGAAGCGGCGGCCATCTTACCTTCCTGTGGAGCGGGAACCTTGGGAGGAAAGCGCGGGACCTCAAGCCACACCTCCGTAATGCCCGACACACGCCCCCAAAATGGCGGCTTCCCTTCTTCCGGTCCGTCAGCTCCTCTTCCGTCGCTCCTGTGATGAAGCGCAAGGCGCGAAGGAATCAACGGCAGTACCGATCTGGCGGGGGCGGGTGAGGGGAGGAACTCCGAGGCTGCGCAACAGACCACCAGCCTGCAGGTTGATCGGGACTGCGTGCACCCACACAGGGGCGAGGGGTGCAGACTTAGAGATATGCCTGCGAGCGGCGTCGGGGCCGGAGGGGGGAGGGAGATAGACACAGAAGGAAGGTCAGTCCTAACATACAAAACCTTTAGGCCCGACACGAGGGACGGCCCGGTCAAATGCTCAGGGCCAGAGGTACACGTCAAAGGCCCTCCCCGTAAGTGTCCCCATTTGAAGATAAAGACATCTCCTTTCACAGGATAGAAATCATCTCAGCTAGAACTCAGAATTAAAGGAAAGGGAGGTATTTTAGGGATTGGACAGATATAAGAGGGCACAGGGATTACAGAGATTGGGAAGGATACCAATTAGATATGGCCACAGGCTCAAGTGCGGAAAGACAAGGGAATATTATTTCATTAGAGGGACGGACTCCCCTAAGTTAGGCAAGAGGGTTTAAGATTGTCAGGACCACACATCCTCACAAAAGCCACAGTCACCCCTGATATATTCTCATTCCCGCGCATTAGGAGACGAATGGAAATGGTGTATTCTCTTGTTTTCTCCCTTTGTTACCTAAGATGTTACTCAGATGTTATTAATGAATGTTATTTCATGCTACTTAACATTTATTTAATGTTATTAATTAATGTTGATTAATGTTATCAATTAATGTTATTGATTAATCCAGTTAATTGAGTAAGTTGATTAAGTTATTACGACGTTATTAATTCTTGTGTTTACCTACATGACCTAACAAGATCAAAAGTTACAGGTAGCCACGAGTGTAGAGATGCAGCGCACAGCAAAGAACTGGATCCACGGGACAGCAGCAGTATAATAAAAATAAAGTCCTTTATTGAAAAATCATGGTGCAGACAGGAATGGGTGCAGGAAAAAAGCCTCTGTCTCTAACGCGTTTCACGCCTATGTGGCGCTTCGTCAGAGTACTAACGAAGCGCCACACAGGCGTGAAACGCGTTAGAGACAGAGGCTTTTTTCCTGCACCCATTCCTGTCTGCACCATGATTTTTCAATAAAGGACTTTATTTTTATTATACTGCTGCTGTCCCGTGGATCCAGTTCTTTGCTGTGCGCTGCATCTCTACACTCGTGGCTACCTGAATCTTCTCAACTGGCAGAAGCACGCATTCCAGAAGGCATAATGGGCAAGGTCACGTGAGTCTGTACCTTAAGCAGTACTTAGAGGTATCTTATTGGTGTTTTAATAAGTTGTCAGTACCAGTCCACATTGGCAGTGAGGGGGTGGGGCTCATATATCTCCATTACCCACACTTACCAGGACATTTATTCAGGTGTCAGACACATATACTCACCCATATATACCTCACTCACCTATATATACCTTAAACCCAGCCCATCACCTTCAATCAAGAAATTATTGCTTATTACATAGCTTGTCACTTGAGCACTATTTTTGAACAATGTTCCTCTACCTAAGATATAAAGTTATGGATGAAGTTAAGCCGGTACAAGTTAATATGCTTTGTTATGCCGATATAAGTTGTTGTTTATTGCTCAGGACGCGCCGACGGGGACTACCCCCTGCTGCAGGCGTCTCCACCTTCGACCCATACCTTTGAGATGGGTCGTGTTCAAGTCCCATGAGGTCGTGTCCCTAAAGACACGGATCAGTCCATTAACCTGGACGGTCAAATTAACCTCGCCTCTGGGCACAAGGATCCCCCAGGGGCCGCCCCAGATGGGATCCTACCGAGTCATCAAATACATGTGTAGCCCTGGTAAGAATTTGGGCTATATATCCTTCTACTTGTGTAAGTCCTGCTAAGGGCAGGCTGCCAGTAGTTATCATGGGTTTCCCCCGCTTCAAGCCCTGCCCTCATTGGTGGAGGTAGGCCCCCTGACTCTATGTGGAAGGCAAGAGACACAGGGGAGGGGCCTGCTGACATCATGATGGGTGGGGCTGTCTAAATTTAGTTGCCAGTTTCCTGTCACAGACAGGCAGTTAGTGTTGAAGTACCTGACTGGACAGTCAGAGCAGTGAGTTAGCTAGGTTCCTGAGCAGTAGGGCCTAGTTAGCAATCGGTGGACCAGTGCCCCTCATCCTGCTTAGGGGGTGAGGGAAGAGCTAGCCCCACCCTGAGTGCCTGTGACTTGGGGTGGTGGAAGGGAGCAGTGAGAGCCCCAGACAGCCCATCCTGAAGGGGTACAGTCTGGACGAGAAGGAGGAGGAGGAAGAGACCATTGTACATGATTTTCTGCTGCTGGGAGCTATTGTGCTAATAAAGAGACTTGCTACTTTTACAAAAAGACTGAGACTGAAATCTCTCGCCCTATTGCGGGGGCTTCTCTGGAAGGATTTCACTCTACCCTGATAGGGCTTGCCAGAGATGGAGGCGCTGCACCACTAAAGAATGAAGGCAAGAACCCCAGAAGCCTGTCCCTGTTGTCCCCCATACCATCGCGGGAGACTCAGGCCCTCCTGTTACCAGCAGGTATGCACCACCCACAGACATGTAGCCAGCCCTCAGTACACCCTAGGGGTCCGATCTGCGACCGGGGGGGTAGATGGGTTACACATGCCAAAAGAGATGTTATAATTAGGCTGACAGTGTTGCCTTTCTGTTTTTTGTTAGTTACATGTATCTTCACCCCTCACTCATGTATACACCCCTCCCCCCTACCCTCCCCCATCCTGGCGATGAGGAAAATAGCCTTAGAAGGTCCCAGCGGAGCCTCCTCTGTTTCTCTACATTTTTCTCCGGCAGTCCGATTTCTCGTACCTGGGAGCAGGGTAAGACTATTGCTTATGTTTCGCACTTTACACCTGTTAAGATCAGATGGCACTTAACATTATCTCACATAACGTAAAAGGCCTCAATAGCCCCGTTAAACGCAGAATAGCATTCACAGAATATAAAAAAATGGGTGCGGACATTCTAATGCTCCAAGAGACAAATTTCAGTGATAAATGCTCCCCCCGCTTCATGGATAAGCAATACTCACAATTCTATCCATCTTTGGCCCCCGAGAAAAAAAAGGGGATCGCAATCCTTATCCACAACAAAAACCCCTTTATATCTAAGACAGTGAAGAAGGATAGAGAAGGCCGATACATTATCCTGACTGGGCACATACACGAGCAACCTATTACCTTGGCAGCCATATATGCCCCGTGCGAACAGGATGCAAAATTCTTCGACACCTTCTTTCAATCCCTAAAAACTATGGCCCATGGCCACATAATTATAGCAGGGGACTTTAATATAGCTCTTCAGCCAGCATTAGGCAGATCTAGCGCCCTTAGGGAAAATAACAAGAAAGTGCTGTCTGCCTTGAATCTGGGCCTTAGGAAAAACCACTTGTCTGAAATTTGGAGAGAGTTGCACCCACAGGACAGGGACTACACATTCTACTCCCATCCCCACAACTCATACAGCAGAATCGACTACTTTTTCATTTCTAGTAGACTGGTCCCGTTGGTCGCCCGAGCGGAAATCCATGATATTTCATGGTCAGACCACGCACCTATTGAGCTAAGGTGCAACCAAATTAAACACGACAGACTCGGAGCAAATTGGAAGCTAAACGAATCCCTTTTAAAAATCCCAGACATTTGCGAACACATAGGTCAGGAAATTCGCCAATTCTTTGAAATCAACACAGGCTCTGTGGAATCCCAGTTGGTTCTCTGGGAGGCTGATAAAGCGACCTTAGGAGGCACATTAATAAACCGCCGCGACGCGCAAGCGGGAGAGGGACGCCAAAATTGTCACCCTTCAAACTAAATTAAGTTCCCTCTCCGAGAACCACAAAAAAAGCCCTGACCCACAAGTTCTAAAAGTCTTAGAAGACACCAAGATCGAACTAAACATGCTTCTGACTTCCAGAGCCGACAATTCATTATGTTGGTCCAAGAGGAAATTTTACGAAAAGTCTAACAGGCCGGACACGATGCTAGCTCGAATGCTACGGAATAGACAAACTAATTATAATATTCAGACGATCCGATTAAAAACGGCCTCCATTTCGGCCAACCCCCAAATCATAGTTGCCGAATTCGGTAAATTCTACGAATCCCTTTACAATGGAGAGAAAGTTGCACTCACATCCAAAACAAGCAAAGCCCTAGGAGATTTCCTGGCAAGCTCGAATCTAGCAAGACTCACTAATGAGGACAGAGAGAATCTGGGTGCGGATTTCACTATGGAGGAACTCGCTTCGGCCATTAAGGAATTGAAGCCGTCAAAGGCACCTGGCCCGGACGGTTTCTCAGGGATATATTATAAAAAAAAATAGCAAAATACTAATCCCTAGGCTGCTTCGCATGTATAACGCAATCTTGGCAGGAGCCCCCGTCCCCGGCGAGATGCTTCCAGCGTCTATATCATTAATCCACAAATCAGGCTAGATTGCAAAAGTTACAGACCAATTTCCCTGATAAACACGGATATTAAAATATACGCCAAGCTACTGGCCAATAGACTAAGTCAGATCCTGCCCAGACTGATACATCCAGATCAAGTCGGGTTTATTAAAGGAAGATAAGCAGCGGATAATACCCGACGAATCATTGATCTGATAGAATTAGCCAATAAAGGAAAGTCACAAAATATCTGTCTGGACGCAGAAAAGGCATTCGACAGGATTGACTGGCCATACTTAAAAGAGACGCTCGGGCATTTGGCTTCGGAGACAGGGTGAGCAGTGCGATTCTGGCACTTTACTCAGGCCCCCCGGCTAGGGTCATACACCAGGGCTTTCCATCTACTCAATTCCAAATTAAAAGTGACACAAGACAGCGGTGTCCGTTATCCCTCCTCCTGTTCGCCCTCTGTATTGAACCCTTAGCAACGCAGATCCAAAGCTGTCCAGGCATAGTGGATATAGACATTGAAACGCAATCCCACAAGGCAGCCCTATATGCCGATGATATCATATTATTACTTTAGCAACCCCTCACCTCTCTGACGAATCTCTTTAATTTGCTAGATAAATTCTCAAAAATATCAGGATTCAAAATAAACCAGTCTAAATCTGGGGCCCTCAACATCAGCCTCCCCAAGGCGATGGAAAAACTAATGAAACTAAAGATTAAATACTTGGGAATCCACATTACCAGAGATGTCAAAGACCTATACAAGGCAAATTACCCCCCCTTAATTAGATCTCTCAAAGCTGACATCCTGAAATGGTCTTCCCAAAAAATCTCTAGGACTGGCAGGATACAAAGTATAAAAATGAACCTTCTCCCCCATATCCTGTACATATTCCAAACCCTACCAGTGCCACTTAGACTGAAAGATTTACTCTCACTTCAGTCTGATATCTCCAAATTTATATGGGGGGACAAAAAAACGAGAGTAAATAAATTAATAATGAAGCGACCCTCTACCGAGGGAGGCCTGGCAGTGCCCTGCCTGTTATCCTATTATACAGCGGTGCAATTAAGCCAAATTATCCAATGGCATTCCAACCATACACTGAAGAGGTGGGTAGAACTGGAGAGGGCGCTTTGCTTCCCAGCTGATCTAAATTCACTAATATGGCTCCCAAAGAAGGCACGTTTAGGCGCGGACTTGCCGCTTTCCTCTACAACCAACTCGTTGGCAATTTGGAATACATTGAAGCACAGACACCTCCTTACCACTAAAAACTCCATGATGACTCCCCTCTGGGGGAACCCCAACTTTGCTCCTGGCCTGTCGCAAGGTAATTTCTCGACCTCTGGCGGGGTTACCAAAAGCCACCAATAAGTTAATCGGGCACATTGCTCTTGCGACCCGGTGCGAGATCGCAGCAATATGGAAACTTAATGAGATCCTATCCATCCCCAAAATTCAAAACAAGATTTGGTATATCTGCCAGATGGAAAAATTAACAAGTCTGGTTAATGACACTGACATCAACTATCTAAAAACTTGGGTTCCCTGGCTGGCCCAAACAGATATCCCCGGTGTGGAGCGTACCACGATATGGCACTGATAGTCCTGGGTGCATTCTCCTCTGTTGAACCCAGCGTATGCCTTGGCTCAAAGGCGAGAGTACAGATATTATACACGGCTGAGATGCAAAGTCAACAACAGCTCCCACAGCTGCTAGAGAGAACATCAACAGAGAGGCCGCCGACCCAATAGATTCCAGTAAAACCCAGTAAAACTCCCCCAATCATATCGCTAGTTCAACCCCCACATGCATACCAGCCAAATTCGCATCCTTCCCCTCCCCCCCACCTCCCTCCCCTTGAGTCTGTCGTGTCTATCTTAAATGCACTAGATATCAAGAAACCATCCGTTTTCCCTGTTCGTCTCGTTTCATGTTATCCTACTCGCCATTATAACCCAATATGCTAGCTATGTATATTGCTTATTTGATTCACATTACCACTGCATGTGTCACTGTTATGATATTGTTGTATTTGAACAGAACTCAAATAAAAAATACAAGTTATAAAAAAAAACAAAAAAAAAACTGGGTGTGTGTCGAGCACACGCGTTCAAAGTCAAACTTTTTTGCGTTTTGTCACTTAGATTGTGATTTTTATGATTTACATTGAATGAA
Source organism: Ascaphus truei (assembly GCF_040206685.1). Lineage (NCBI taxonomy): Eukaryota > Metazoa > Chordata > Amphibia > Anura > Ascaphidae > Ascaphus > Ascaphus truei. The sequence goes on from NC_134491.1 coordinate 3,509,461, forward strand.
AGACTCTTGAGAGTAACGACATTTAGATACTTTACAATCCAAAATATATGTATCTTACTTTAGTTATCATAAGTCAATTGTATCATGTATTCCAAGTGATAGTATGGACATTTCTACACAAAAACAAATTATACTCTCAAATCGTTCATTGAATTAAAAACATCAGCATCACAAATATAAATATAAATATATATATATATATATATATATATATATATATATGCAAATATAGCTGTATGTTCATCTGCATGTCTTAGGCAGGTCTGCAATATATATATATATATATATATATATATATATATATATATATATATATAAAAATAGTATATATATATATATATATGCAAATATAGCTGTATGTTCATCTGCATGTCTTAGGCAGGTCTGCAATATATATATATATATATATATATATATATATATATATATATATATATATATATATATATATATATATATATAAAAATAGTATATATATATATATATATAACACAAAGAAACACAACAAAATGTCCTGGGACCTCTTCTCTTTTCTCTGTACACACTCTCTCTAGGTAACCTAATAACATCTTTTGGGTTTAAATATCACCTCTATGCTGACGACACACAAATTTAATTTTCAACACCCGACCTTACAACTGCTGTACAGACCAAAGTTTCTGAATGTCTCTCTGCTATATCATCCTGGATGGCCCTCCGCCGCCTTAAACTCAGCATGGCTAAAACATACATCTCAGCCCTAATTTCTCGTTATGCACCATCCAGACTCTTGCGTTCTTCTCAAGGATGTCTTCTTTCTACCCCCTTTGTATCTAAAGCCCTCTCCCGCCTTAAACCTTTTTCACTGACTGCCCCACACCTCTGGAATGCCCTTCCCCTCAGTACCCGACTAGCACCCTCTCTATCCACCTTTAAGACCTACCTTAAAACACACTTGCTTAAAGAAGCATATGAATAGCACTGTGGATATTCTGAACACATGATACATAAGCTTGGCCCCCTGCAGACGCACTTACTAGAATTCCCTCCTACTGTCTCTGTACGTTCTCCCTACCTACCAATTAGACTGTAAGCTCCTCGGGGCAGGGACTCCTCTTCCTTAATGTTACTGTTATGTCTAAAGCACTTATTCCCATGATCTGTTATTTATATTATCTGTTATTTATTCGATTACCACATGTATTACTACTGTGAAGCGCTATGTACATTAATGGCGCTATATAAATAAAGACATACAATACAAAATAAGCAAAACACCAGCACTCCTAATAATAACTAATTAAAAATGTGAGAGGTGCAGTAGGGAATAGAGAGTAATGCAAAAAATACTGACAGAACAGCGTCCCAGAGGAAACAGTAAGCTCAATCCATAATGGAGTCCATGTAATGCTCCACGTGAATGCCCATTGGGGCTGCTGCTAAATTACCCCACGGGCATTCACGTGGAGCATTACATGGACTAAGTGCAGGGGTGCGCACCCCTTGAGATTTTTTTTGGGGGGGTGTGGGCACGCTCTTCACCAATGCATTAAAATTAAATGCAGGGGGACCGCGCGAGGCCTCTGCATCCTCCTCTTACCGAGGTTCAGAAGGCGTGACCATGGCAACACATGGGTTCATGTGATGTCCCGGTTGCTATGGTAACATGACATCAAATGACGTGGTGGGTCACGTGACGTGACATCACACGACCTCGCAGCGTCATTTGATGCCGCACTGAGGTAAGTGGGGGGGACGACGCGACAACGAAGGAGAGCAGGCAGGGGGGGGGGCGCAGCAAGAAAATTTTGCGCACCCCTGCCCTAGTGTGTATTTCCCCAGTACCTTTTATTTCTATTTTGTTTCCACAATAAATATTTCAGACTATTAGAGGCCTCCCTTTGTATGGAGTAGCAATTGAGTTGAGCTGTCGGTCTCTACTCACTAGCCACAGTGTGCATGAGTCGGAACATTATGTTTTTTTATATAGTGACACCAACATTGTAGTGAAAAATTAAAAACAGTCATCATTTCTCTTCCACTGTTTGTTTTAGCCCAGGAGTGGCCAACGCCAGTCCTCAAGAGCTACCAACAGGTCAGGTTTTAAGGCTATCCCTGCTTCAGCACAGGTGTCTCAATCAGTGGCCCAGTGTTTGACTGGATTGGATAGATTTTTGGATTACTCCGTAAATGACATTGCTTCCTCTTTTATAAGGTAAGGAGCGATGCATTGTGGGGGCCAGCAGCAGGATGTTCAATACGTCTCTAGTGATTCCGTGCCATTGATCTCGATTTAGGCGGCTATTTGGGCTTCGGCTACTGTGAAGTGGAGCGGTTTGAGATCTTGTGCCACCCGGTTTTACCACGTTTTCTTTGGAGTATTTCGGTCCACTTTCCAGCCTATGGATCGTGTGGTGTTGAGGCGCTGGTATGGTAGTCTGGTGATGTCCATACGGCAGACGTGGCCAAACCACCTAAGTCTTTGTCGCTGAATGTACTGGTCGATTGTGGATTGCTTTTGACAGGCTAACCGTACCTCTTCATTTTTCCATCGGTCATGTAGCGTAATATGGAGTACTGTATGTAACACAGTTTGCCCCCCCCAATCGCAGATGGGGACCATATGTGGAAATAGGAAATACACTTGTGTTACCATGTGTGGTGCGTTACCTGATAGGCTCACAGAAGGCCTGAACCTCCGCCGCTGGGAGCCTGGGGTTATCTGATTATTCTGATACAGCGCCTCCACCTGTAAGGGTTCCCAACAGGGTGGGATGGTCCTCTTACAGGAACAATAATAATAATAATGCACGCACACAGTAATGACACAGCATCCTTAGGAACACCGTATGTCCGGATTGGGGCCTGGATCAGGGCTGTCGCATCGGCGTTAGAATGTTTATTGTCGTAAAACTGCACCATATGCGTAGCAGGTGGTCGTAAGCACTCAATAATTCGTTGCCATTTTACTGCGTCAGAGCAATTCCACTCCGGGAGCACGTGTTCCGTGTGGTCTTTCCACTCTTCAAATTCGGCCTCACCCGCCGGCGTGGGTCTAGTCCCTGAGAATATCTTGAGCTTACAGTATTGATGGGAATGGAAGGCTTCTACTAGCTGAGGTAGGATTCCTCCGCCGCTGGGTCCACCTGGGGCAAGGATTTAGGGGACCGGGATTGTATACTGGCTTGGAGTCTTGAACTGGTCTGTCGTTCAGTGGATGGGTACACGGATGGTGGGGGCCCAGTCTGGAGGTGATTCTCCACTGGGGACCCGGGACTGAAAATCACTCTGGGTATAAGGGGCTCTGAATATAGTAATGAAGTTCCTGAGAGTAAAGCATCATATTTCCCGGAAGCACAGGATGGTCTCGGCGTGGCTTCAGAGTGGGGTATTTGGGCCGGTAGTGACCTAGGCAGTTCAGAAAAAATGACCGGACACCCTGGAGGCAAGGCTCCCAGAAAGTGTAGTGCGGCAGGGGTGATATTCTCCCTTACTTCATAACGTGTTGCTATAAGGAGTATGTACCAGCGATATGTGGGGTTCCATTTCCACCCGATTTTGGTGGGCTTGAGCAAACCCGGGGAGGGATCTGACCCTATTAAGGACTTCCTGAGAGGAAATGCCTGCGGGCACATCCCCCACCGCGAGCACATGGTGGGGGGGACTTGTCTAGTTCCAGCGCCCAGTCGTGCACTTGTTGCTTAGACGGGGAGAACATGTTGGCGAATGCAACAGCTATATTTGGACTTTAATAGAGCACCTCAGGTCTGAGATCTCAGCAGTGCCTCCAAAATGTAACACAGTTTGCCCCCCCCCAATCGCAGATGGGGACCATATGTGGAAATAAACTTCTGTTACCGTGTGTGGTGCGTTACCTGATAGGCTCACAGAAGGCCTGAACCTGCGCCGCTGGGAGCCTGGGGTTACCTGATTATTCGGATACAGCGCCTCCACCTGTAAGGGTTCCCAACAGGGTGGGATGGTCCTCTTACAGGAACAATAATAATAATAATGCATGCACACAGTATATGCTAGCAACCGTTTTACTATAACTAATAACCTTGGTACTCTGTACCACACAGTAATATGCATATAACCATACGTATAGCAGTTCACCACCCCACACATACACATAGGTGTCCCCCAAAGTACCTGGGTGCTGGGCACCAATTCCCTGATGTCCCTTATGTCCAAGCCCACCCAATGTGTTGGAGATAGTGCTATCCAGTGGAGTGTTAGTGCACTACTATAGGTACCTGCCCGGGGCTCCGGCACCCGGGTACAGCAAGATAACAGAATTGGATCCACCTGATCCAACGTGCCGACGGCCTATGCGTGGGGTGAATTCCGGCGTGGATAATATCACCGTACACCATACCATCTATACCTTGGGGCTGGTCCGTCTCCAGGCCGCAGTCACTGCTTGGCGGGGTCCTCCATGAAGATAGTCTCTATCTAGAGGGGGTCTGAGCCCAGACCCAATGATCAGGCAGCGCAGCAGAGGAGCGGTTCCTTGGTCTAATCAAACAGTTAAAGGGGCAGATTCCTTAATTAAGGCCTGTCCCTAAAGTACCCCAAGCTGGGGCAAGGATAATAGTTATCTGGGACTTAGGGGGTAACAAGGCCTAGTGCCAGGGGCTACTGCTCCCTGCACACACACCCTAATAGACATTGAGTAATTAAGTATTGGACTATATACAGGCTATCAGTCCTTCACTGCGGTAACCCCTGAAGAAGTTGCAGCTTTAATCAATTACACAGTGTCTATTAGATTTTAACCCTTTAACGCGACGAAACGCGTAGGGCTGTTCTTTTGCTTGAAGACTGTATCTGAGGAGCCTTCACTATTACGTAGCCGAGAGCGATGGAACTTCAGAGTCTGTAACACCACTTCCGGGAGATTTTTGATGCAATGCTTGAATTGATGCACACCCAGAATCGGATCTTCGTCATCGATTTGTCCATGAGATAAAGGTCCCAGCTCCTGAGATCGGCTGAACTATCCTTTACGGCTGCAGCCCCATTGCCTGCACTGCATGTGTGTCTGCGAGGCTGGCGGCACGTGCAGCCGAGTCCCCCGGTCTGCAGAGAGCTGCAGGGAGAAAGACAGGGGGGGGCGTGACGGGGGAGCGGCCATGATGTCACCCAGCAGGTTCGTCCTCATTGGCTGAACCGTGGGGGGCGTGGCCTAGCGCTCTGTCGCGACTCCTGCTCTCAATTTTCTTGAGAGCAGGAGTTTCTGTCGGCGCAGCGCAGCAGCCCCCCCTCGCAGCAGTCCGGCCCCATTGTGGGCATTGCAGTAGCCTGTGGGGACCTGGCATATGGCCCTTGGTACAGTTTTCAAACGTGCATGTTCTAGCCACCTTTGTAAATTGCCATTTTTACCTTGTTTCTATTAAACCCTATTTGTATTGATTTAGCTATGGAGCCTGCACTTTCCTCTTTTGTTTAATTAATATATATATATATATATATATACATACATACATACACAGTTTCTCTTCAGGGGGTCAGAGAAAGCATAAAAATGGGGGAAAAGGAGTAAATGCTCTGTGAACCAGACCACATACTATAAAACCTCTTAGTAAACATTGAGGGTTATATAGCGAGGCAGGATAGATACTACTGGCGTCAGACTCTGAGCTGCATCTATATTCAAACACACCATCTGAATATTGCTGCAGTTCTCTGGTGAAAATGTCACTGAGGTTAACATGGATTCTCATTATATCACCTAGCCAATAATAACATGCTCTTGGGATCAGGAGTTCGCTGCTCTCATTAGTTATATTTCTGCCAGGTATTCTATCTGCTGCCAAGTGCAGTTAGCATTTTATATCAAAATAATAATTGCATAAAAACAATAGAGGCAGAGGGAAGAGTTCCATTTATTGGCCCAAAACACAGGGCGACTGTCATGATTACATCCCGAGATATTATGTATTTTAAACCATCTGGTGCTTCGGTGCTTAATGGTGCAAAAAGTTGGGTTTAAAAATACAATCTATTGGGTTTATGACCGGTCAAGACATTTTCTGGGTCTGTGCGGCTTCAAAGAGGACTTAATTGGGAGCGGTGGGCATATCATGGATAGCCCACTAAAAGTGACACGTGGGGTTTAGAAGGTCATAACCGCTAACCAGATACTATGCTGTCAGACTCAGAGAAACCTCAACGTTCGTGAATAATTACTGGTACAGTACATTCCAGAGAGAGGTGACACACGTTATGCTTTCATTGGAGGGTTTAATTAAAAATGAGAATATCATGTGACATCTACTGCAGGGGTGTGCAAACTGGGGAGTGCGGGACTTTTTTGGGGGGACGCAAAAGGCAGAGGCCCCGTGCTCCTCCCCAAGGCATTTAAATTAAATGTCGGGGGAACGTGCTAGGCCTCTGTAACCTACGTACCGGGATTCAGAAGCCGTGGCATTATTTGACGCCTGACGCCATGGCATCGGGGTCATGTGACGTCACCCGCGGCGTCATTTTCCGCCGGTAACAAAGCAAAGGGGACGCGAACACCTGGGGGAACAGGAAGGGGGCGCAGCTCCAAAAGTTTGCACTCCCTACTGTACCTACTAAGAGTTACAGATTTGCAATCGTATCACATAGTGGCATATAACGAGACCACACACTGCATGGGTAAGGGGTGCCAGATATCCATTTGTCACTCAAATTTAGGCTTAAGACGGTTAGTTTTGTTGCGTTTGTCATGACCATCTGAATCTATTGATGTAGCTCACGTGTGTCTAAATATTAGAGATGGTGTAACGCGTAGCTCACCACAAACGAGGCGCGACCACGGGGCTGAGGTAGGGATTGATATAGAATGCCGACCACAAACGCGAGGGCGCATCTAGAGTGTAGCATAGTCTGGCAAACTGGGTCAGGGTTATAGAAGACAGCGTAAACGTGGTACTTGCCGGGTCCAGGAGTGGAAAGTAGCGGATCGTTGGGGTACATAGCCAGAGTCAGGATTGGAGAGAGCAGAGTCGTCGTAATCCAAAAGCCAGGGTCAGTGCAGGAGAGAATCAAAGTCCAAGGTACAAGGCAGGGTCAGGCAGCAACGTAAGAGGCAGACAGGCAAAAGCAGTGAGGTTCAGCGTCATAAACAGAAGTTATGCTCGGAAATGAAAGAGAGTTCAGAGAGCATATGTAAAGAACCTCCCACCAATGGGAGGCATCCAGGAAGCAGAAGCGCCCTCTGTGATAGGCTGCTGGATCGTGCAGATGTGTCTCATACACAGCCGATAGAGGCAGAGGCGGAGCTTCCAGAGTGCGCGCGCCGCACGTAATCCCCGCATCACGCCGGTGACCCGGTTGCGCGCATCACGGCACCCGCGTCAGTATGGGGGCGGAGACCGAAGGGACCCACGGAGACAGGGGAGGAGCACAGGGTACCGTCATGCCATGTAGCTCTGATGTCAGAGCAGGGGCGGGATTGAGAGACGGGGACTGTAGACCACGCACCCCGCTTGCATCGCGCGTTAATGCAAGAGAGTGTATCCTGGATACAGGAATCGCGGAGACCGACGGAGCCTGCGCCCTCCGTGCGCCGCTCATGAGCACCACTGCTTGAATGCCTTTCTTGAGTGCCACAGGATCCAGACAGGCAGATGAGGGTTAAGGGGCAGAACTGCCAGGATGGCGAATTCTCACAGTGCCCCCCCCCCTCTAGGAGTGACCTCCAGGCGACTCCATGAAGGCTTTTCTGGAAAATTGAGATGAAACCTCCTGACCATCCTTGCCACATGAACTCGATGACTGGAAACCCAAGATCTCTCTTCTGGACCGAATCCCTTCCAATGAATGAGATAATACAAAGAGCCTCTAGAGAATTTGGAATCCAGGATAGATTGGATTTTGTATTCGGGCTGACCTTGTACCAACACGGAGGTGGTGGGTAGAACGGGAACAGAGTGTGCGTTTTGGATCACTGGTTTGAGTAACGACATATGTAAAACTGAGGAAATTCTCATGGATGGAGGTAAGGACAAACGATAAACTACCGGATTAATCTTTTCGGAAATCGAGAATGGACCAAGGAATCAAGGCGCAAACTTCATTGACGGACCGTCAGCCTAATGTTTTTAGACTACAACCAGACTTTATCGACAGTCTTGAATTTAGGAGCTGGTTTGCGATGGCAATCAGCCTGACGTTTCTGTCTCTCGATGGTTGATTTGATGTTCCTTTGGTTCCTTTTCCACAGATTTTGAAGCTCCCTGACCCTATCGTCGGTGCCTGAGACCCCTGAGGTAGCAACTGTAAGAGGAAGAGTAGCGGGGTGGAACTCGTAATTAATGAAAAAAGGAGATTTAGGGATCGATTCACTACGAAGATTATGTGCGAATTCTGCCCAAGGAAGGAGCTCTGACCAATCGTCCTGGGAATCGGACACAAAGCACCGAATGAATTGCTCTAAAGACTGGTTAGTCCTCTCCATCTGCCAATTAGTCTGCGGGTGGTATCCAGAAGAAAAGTGAAGAGATATGCCCAACTGAAGACAAAAAGAGCGCCAAAATTTAAATACGAACTGTGATCCTCTATCAAATACAATCACTGTAGGAACCCCATGTAGATGAAAGATCTCCTTGATGAATATCTCAGCAAGTTTGGGAGAGCTAGGCAGGCCCCTGAGCGGTACAAAATGTGATTGCATGGAGAGCCGATCTATTAATACAAGAATAGTGTTCATACCCTTAGAATTGGGTAAATCCACCACGAAATCCATCCAAGTGTGTCCATGGCCGAACCGGAGCAGGTAAAGGCTGAAGTAACCCAGCAGGGAGATTTCTGGAAGTCTTAGTTCTGGCACAAGTTGGACATGCAAGTACAAAGTCCTTAACATCCTTCTGAGTCCCAGGCCACCAGAAGGTCCGAGAGATGAGATCCAATGTCCTCTTTGCCCCGGGATGACCTGCCGATTTGGAAGAATGTCCCCACTCCAGGACCTGTTTGCGCAATGGAGGAGAGGTAAACAGATGACCCTCAGGAACCGTAAGGTTGTCAGGAATCTGGTTATGTTGAAGAACGATATCCTTTAAAGCCTCAAAGTTAGTGGAAGAAAGAATGAGTTTAGATGCAAGAATAGACTTGAGTTGATTCTCTGAATTATCCTCAAGGAAAAACTGACGAGACAGAGCATCTGCTTTGATGGTTTTTGCCCCAGGAAGGTAGGAGATAACAAAGTTGAACCTTGAAAAGAAGAGTGACCATCTGGCTTGGCGAGCTACCAGGTGACGAGCTCCTTCGATGTACAACAAATTCTTGTGATCCGTAAGAATTGTTATAGGCATCTCTGTTCCTTCTAGAAGGTGTTTCCATTCTTCCAAGGCAAGTTTCATGGCCAAGAATTCACGATTACCAATATCATAGTTACGTTCAGCAGCAGAAATTGTTTTGGAGAAAAAAGCAGGATGCAACCTGGCCTGAGGATTCTTCCTCTGTGAAAAAACTCCGACATCGGATGCATCCACCTTGAGGGTAAAGGGGAGCGTAGGATCAGGATGAACAAGAACCGGGGCGGATACGAATGCTTTTTTTAAGAGATCAAAAGACTTAACTGCAGCAGAAGACCAAGACGAGGGATCCGCTCCTTTTTTGGTAAGAGCCGTCAGGAGAGCTACTAGAGAAGAGAAATTCTGAATGAATCTGCGATAATTGGAAAATCCCAGGAAGCGCTGTACAGCCCTGAGCGTGGTGGGTTGGGGCTAGTCCAGAACCACTTTGACATTGGCCGGAACCATCGTAAGGCCGGTATCTGAAATGTTGTATCCTAAGAAAACTATAGAAGATTGGTGAAAGTGACACTTTTCAAGTTTAGCGAATTAATGGTTCACACGTAAACGGAGTAATACTTGTTTGACGTGTCCTACATGTTCCTGCACAGACTTAGAAAAGATCAGGATATCGTTCAAGTAAACAATTACAAACTAATTGAGAAGATCCCTGAATATCTCATTGCCAAAATCCTAGAACACAGCTGGGGCATTACAGAGGCCAAAAGGCATGACCATGTCCGTAGTGACGTAGTGTCCGTCTCGGGTTTTGAATGCAGTTTTCCACTCGTCTCCTTGACGGATTCTGATAAGGTTATATGCACCCCATAGATCCAATTTGGAAAATATTCTAGCTCCTTGAAGACGATCAAAAAGTTCAGATATGAGAGGAAGAGGATAGCGATTTTTGATAGTAATTTTGTTGAGGCCCTGATAGTCAATGCAAGGTCGCAGGGTCCCATCTTTTTTCTTTACGAAGAAAAACCCGGCTCCAGTGGGAGATGTGGATTTGCGGATGAGCCTCCTCTGAAGATTTTCAGCAATATATTCTTTCATGGCTTTAGTTTTAGGCATAGACAAAGGGTAAGAGGCTCCTCTAGGCGGAGAGGTACCGGGAAGCAATTGTCACGGTAACTTGTGACAGGTTATAATATACACCAATTATCTGGGTTGAATTGAACACGACTTAGATATAATAAATATAGTTTATTCCTTAAAGAAGGAGAACGCACAAGATGGTACAAATAACAGATAAGGTATAGACACTTACTTAAGGGTTGGACAATGAAGCAATCAGGTAAAGGATTGGCAATTCATTCAGCAATACAGGTTCAAATGAAGACATCACAAAAGACACGAAAAGACACTGAGTATAGGGCTGACACTGGTTTATATGTGATTTCAATCCTATACCAAGGCATTGAGTGCAAGTCATTGGAGGACAATTATCTGCACCCAATCCCTCCTTGCCACCTCACTGGAGAGGCAAAGTATTACCTGCCCACTGGGTGAACATTATTCTAATCAGAGGCTTATTTCCCTAGCCCCCCTCCCACAAGACTGGCGTCGCCCAGTCTGCTTAGGATAGGAAACCCTTTGTTCCAAGGTGTGAAATACAACACTTATCCCAAGTAACCATGTCCTGCTCTGCTTTGTTGTAGCATACACAAGCAGGGTGGGGGAGCCACTAATCAGGGGGTTTATTGTAGACCACTTGTCCTCCCCCTGAGCATTAACATACCATATGGACTCTTGGTTTTTATACCAGACCCAAAATACAATACATTCTTTAATATCTACACATATTAAAATAATCCGTTCTGTGGGTCTGAGCGGGCTGAAATTTGCCAGGTCCTCATGCCAGAGGACCCTTGCCATAGTGGCCAAATATCAGCCTTCCAGGACCCCCAGAACCGGAGATACAAAAATACAGTTTAAAAGCACATTACAAAAGTGGCTTTTTTTCTGCCATGCAAGTCAATGGCAGACACCTAAACTTTACCATTACCCTGACTCCGTTCTGTTCCCCGAGACGGTCGCTATTTGCCATGCAATCCTGCCGGAACTAGGACTACATGGTGATCGAATCTCAGCCCTCTAGGTTGAACAGAACCGGAGTTATGGGTTCCATGTTTCTGCTCATTCTGACTTAGCCGTTTTTTTCCATGCGGCTTCCCTCCATTCAAATCAATAGGGCCGGCGCCTCCATAGGAAATGCATGGGCCGGCGCCGCCATAGGATTCAATGGGACCTCTGCTAGTGAACTACATGGGACACACACACTTTTGAAGTACATGGGACACACAAACTTTTTAACAGTTAACCCTACTCCATTTGGTTGAGGGGAGAGGGCTGGAAATTGCCATGTAGTCATGCTGGAGCAGTGACTACATCCTTGCCAACTCCCAACCCTCGGGTCCCCACGGAACCAGAGTTATGGGTTTTCAGTTTACCCTGTTTCACACTTATTGTTTGAAAGCCACGCGGCTTTCTCCGCCATTACGGTCAATGGTAGGACCCTCCTGTCCGGCGCGACCCTTTCTCGCCGCCATTACTAGTCGGACCCTGTTGGGGTCAAGTGAGGGGGTGCCTAACATCTAGGGGCAAAAGGAATTTTATTTCTGGGTGCCCTAGAACAAAAGTTCCCACGCCAAATGGCCGTGAACTTGACCGAGGCCCTAGTTCCCACGCCAATTGCGCGATCAAAGCTCTTTTTTGACAATGTTGCCGTGCGGTTTTGCGGTATGGCAGGCTCCCAGCTCGTCTCTGGAGGTCGGCTTCCAGAAATCCCCATTGAAATGCATTACTCCATTCACTTTCAATGGGGAACCGCCGCTCCTCCTCTCGAGCGCCACTTGCAGGTCGTCTACGGAAACGGGCCCAAATCGCCGGAATCTCCATAGGATTGTATTGAGCCCCCATGGCGACCTACAGTAGAGGCAGCGATTATTCTAACAAAAACCAGTGGCAATTCCCCAAAAGACCCAAGTACACCCAGGTACATTCTGAATACATTTCCTTAAACTAGCCGAAGCATTTTTGCATTGATTAATGGCCTATCAGATTAACAGCGGGGGTCCCTGGCAGTCCCATTCAAACTGAATTGGAATGCCAGGGATCCCTGCTGTGTTAATCCTATGGGTCGTTAGTCAATGCAGAAATGCCTTAAACGTGCCTCAAACTAGCCCATAACATACCCAGCACATACCCTGAATGTAACCCGGCTAGTTTAAGGCAAATGTTAGAATAAGCGTTGCCTCTACTGTATGGAGAAGCTGCAAAATGGAGCCTGCAAAGGCGGGAAAAGGGACAAAGGACCATAAACACAGAATTAACATTAACCCTTTCCCTTCCGCATAGATCCCAGTGAGTGTTGGTGCAGACACTGGAATGGGGAAAATACATTGTTACAGGGGAATACACATTTGGGTGCTGAAGCAGGGTAAAAACACATTACTGGACCGCAGTCCAGTTAACCCCTTGCCTCCCAAGTGAGGCCATATGGGGTGCAACCCCTTTAATACCGGGCCAAACCCCCTCTCCCATAACAACAATTCGATAGGACAATCGTAGAGACGATGTGGAGGAAGTATTTCAGACTTGACTTTGTCAAAGACATCCTTGAAGTCGATGTATTCCTCTGGCAATTGTACCAGTTCTTTGTCTTCAGATAAGGTAGTTGCACAAACACTACTTGAGCCCTCAAGACAATTTTGAACGCAGTCTGGACTCCACTGAATAGGTTCATGTTCAACCAATCAATCCGAGGATTATGGACTTGTAGCCAGGGTAGTCCCAAGATTACTGCAATAGAAGGAGTGTGGATGGCATTCAAAGAAATATTTTCCACATGATTATTTACAGACCTTAGCTGAAGAATCTGAGTCTCCAAAGAGATGAACGCAGGCTGAAGTGGTCTACCATCAATAGCCTCCAAGGCAATCGGATTCTTCTTGGACACTAGAGGGATCTTATGGTTCTCTGCAAAGCTTTGATCAATAAAGTTGCCCCCGGAACCCGAACCAAGAAAGGCCAATGTAGATACAGAAAATCCCTTACCCGACAAGGAGATAGGCACAAGGATCCTTGTGGGATTGGAAGTAGCTATAGGGGATAAAGAGATCAGTCCCAATGAGACTCCCCTAGGCCTCATGGGGACCTTGCGTTTCCCACCTTGTTGGGGCAAGAGAATATGAAATGTCCAGGACCCCCACAATACAGACAAAGTCCAGCGTCTATGCGGCGCTGTTTCTCTGAGCGAGAGAGAGTAGTGACTCCCAACTGCATAGATTCAGATGAGTCTGGAATAGGTCATTCAAACTGACCCACCTGCTTGGGGCTTATCCGTGCGATGAATTAGTCTCTCTGTCATTCTCTCATGTAGGTGATGGTCCACCTTGATGCAGATCGCAATAAAATCTTCCAGATCAGTAGGCCGGTCGTGAGTCGCAAGTTCATCTTTCACGGTTTCAGACAATCCCTGCCAGAAGGTAGCAGACAATGATTCCCCGTTCCAATTCGTCTCTGCGGCAATGGTCCTAAACTCGAGTGCATATCGAGCAACTGGACGGTTACCCTGGGAAATATAGAATAAAGCAGAAGCTGCAGATACCTTTCAATCCAGTGTATCGAACACCCAGCGGAATTCCTTGATAAAGTCTCCAATGCTTTGGGTGAGGTTGGATCTTCGCTCCCAGATGGGAGAAGCCCAGGCAAGTGCATCATCTATGAGGAGAGAGATTATGTAGGCTACCTTGGAATGAGAAGAAGTGAAGTGGGAAGGATTCATCTCAAACTGAATAAAGCATTGGTTAAGGAAACCCCGACACTCGTGAGGATTTCCCCCATACCGATTGGGCGTGGGGAGCCGGGGTTCAGACAGATAAGAAGGCATGTCCGGGGTACTAGTGACCAAGTGCGCGGGGTCCGTGCATGGCCTTTGTAGAGGGAGGGATATGGTTCTAAAGTCCTCCTGGAGGGTTCTCAAATTTTGGTCGTTAGACTCCCATTTATTTTCAAGACTTGACAGGGCGTTGGCGTGCGTGCTCAGGACTCTTCCTACCTCAGCAGGGTTGAAGTTTGTGAGGCCGAGCATACTGTAACGCGTAGCTCACCACAAACGAGGCGCGACCACAGGGCTAAGGTAAGGATTGATATAGAACGTGGACCACAATCGCGAGGGTGCATCTAGAGTGTAGGATAGTCTTGCAAACTAGGTCATGGTTATAGAAGATAGCGTAAACGTCGTACTTGCCGGGTCCAGGAGTGGAGAGTAGCGGATCGTTGGGGTACATAGCCAGAGTCAGGATTGGAGAGAGCAGAGTCGTCGTAATCCAAAAGCCAGGGTCAGTGCAGGAGAAAATCACAAATTCCAAGGTACAAGGCAGGGTCAGGCAGCAAGGTAAGAGGCAGACAGGCAAAAGCAGTGAGGTTCAGCGTCACAAACAGAAGTTATGCTCAGCAATGAAAGAGAGTCCAGAGAGCATATTTAAAGGACCTCCCACCAATGGGAAGCTACCAGGAAGCAGAAGCGCCCTCTGTGATAGGCTGCCGGATCGTGCAGGTGTGTCCCATACACAGCCAATAGAGGCAGAGGCGGAGCTTCCAGAGTGCGCGCGCAGCGTGTAACCCATGCATCACGCCGGCAACCTGGTCGCGCGCCACTAGTGAGCGTCACGGCACCAGCGTCAGTACGGGGGCGGAGACCGAAGGCGGGACCCACGGAGACGGGAGGAGAGTGGGGTACTGTTGTGCCATGTAGCGGGGACAGGATTGAGAGACGAGGACTATAGACCGCCGGGGAGACCGCGCACTGCGCGTACGTCATGCGTCAATGCCAGAGGTAAGAGAGTGCACCTTGGATACAGGAATCACGGAGACCGACAGAGCCGGCGCACTGCCCATGCCTTTCTTGAGTGCCACAGGATCCAAACGGGCAGGTGAGGGTTAAGGGGACAGAACCGCCAGAATGGCGAATCCTCACAGTCGCACATCTACAGCACCCACAAATTCCCTCTATGATTACGTCATACATCTACAGCACCCACAAATTCCCTCTCTAACTACGTCATACATCTACAGCACCCACAAACTCCCACTCTGACTACTTCTCACATCTACAGCACCCACACACTCCCACTCTGACTACTTCTCATATCTACAGCACCCACACACTCCCACTCTGACTACTTCTCATATCTACAGCACCCACAAACTCCCACTCTGATTTCGTCATACATCTACAGCACCCACACACTCTGACTTCGTCATACATCTACAGCACCCACACACTCCGACTACATCTCACATCTACAGCACCCCCAAACTCTGACTACATCTCACATCTACAGCACCCACACACTCCGACTACATCTCACATCTACAGCACCCACACACTCCGACTACATCTCACATCTACAGCACCCACACACTCCGACTACATCTCACATCTACAGCACCCACACACTCCGACTACATCTCACATCTACAGCACCCACACACTCCGACTACATCTCACATCTACAGCACCCACACACTCCGACTACATCTCACGTCTACAGCACCCACACACTCCGACTACATCTCACATCTACAGCACCCACACACTCCGACTACATCTCACATCTACAGCACCCATACACTCCGACTACATCTCACATCTACAGCACCCACACACTCCGACTACATCTCACATCTACAGCACCCACACACTCCGACTACATCTCACATCTACAGCACCCACACACTCCGACTACATCTCACATCTACAGCACCCACAAACTCCCACTCTGACTTCGTCATACATCTACAGCACCCACACACTCTGACTACATCTCACACATACAGCACCCACACACTCCCACTCTGACTACGTCGCACATCTACAGCACCCACACACTCCCACTCTGACTACGTCGCACATCTACAGCTCACACACTCCCACTGACTACATCTCACACATACAGCACCCACACACTCCCACTGACTACATCTCACACATACAGCACCCACACACTCCCACTCTGACTACGTCGCACATCTACAGCTCACACACTCCCACTGACTACATCTCACACATACAGCACCCACACACTCCCACTGACTACATCTCACACATACAGCTCACACACTCCCACTGACTACATCTCACACATACAGCTCACACACTCCCACTGACTACATCTCACACATACAGCTCACACACTCCCACTGACTACATCTCACACATACAGCTCACACACTCCCACTCTGACTACGTCGCACATCTACAACACCCACACACTCCCACTGACTACATCTCACACATACAGCACCCACACACTCCCACTCTGACTACGTCACACATCTACAGCTCACACACTCCCACTGACTACATCTCACACATACAGCACCCACACACTCCCACTGACTACATCTCACACATACAGCACCCACACACTCCCATTCTGACTACATCTCACACATACAGCACCCTGACAAACTGGGCCAAGAATTTACGGATTAATTTACTGAGCGATGCAGATGCCATCTGGCTGCATCAACCAAACCAACTCAATTGACATTATAGGATAATGGCAATGCACAAGCCAGTAAGTTAACCTTTTCACGGCAATATGTTATAGGACCCTCTGGCTGCAAAATGGTTAATTAAGTGAGTGTGAGCACACACATGTAGTACTGTTACTATGATACAGTATGAAACAGTACGTAGGAAAAAGACTGAGATTTTTGGCACTCAATATGAACAAAGGCAAATTTTCCTGGCAAATGTTTGTCTCTCCATCATCGTATCTGGATCTGCTCCATGTGCGTTGGCTTGTGATTTAAGGGTACCAATAAGAGGAGTTACCTAATGTATACTTATGTATTGAGCTCTGTACGACTTTTCTTATCTTGTATTTAGGTCAACAAAACAATCTGCGAAACCTGAGCCGGTGCAAACTTCTCCCAATCTGCATCATACATGGGAAACGTAAACAGTGACGGGAGCAGCTGCTCTGCAAATCCAACTTCTATTCACACGTCTTACATCAATGTCAAAACCAAACAGAGAGTGCTCTCCACTCCATGGAACTTTTGTGGGCAGGATGTGGGAGTCGCTCAGTCTGAACACCTGCACAGCGACTAGGGAGGCCTTGGCTAGCAAACCCATGATGCAAGGTTCTGCATAATCCCAGCTGGAAGCAGAGAGGTTATACCAGAATAGGCCTTGCGTGTTCAGTGTGCAGGGTTGCATGGAGAGGGAGCGTCACACTCTTCCTTACAAGTTAGAGAAACGGCGGCTGAAACATCCAGGATCCAGCTGTGCACGACATTTGTGGTGTAAAATGATTGGGATTAAGGGCCATAACCCATATTTACTAGTCTTCTGCCATAATGCTCCTTCCAGTGTTGTAATGTGCCAGCATATGGGCCCAGGTGCCTTATTGCAAGGGTAAATGGATGAGCTCGCTTCCACAAAGCCCGAATGTTAAACCGTGGTCATTATCGTATGTTACAGTGGGATATTAGTAAGGTGGATGAAGCTGGGTAAGAAACCTCATAAACAAGGTGGGAAAGGAGGAAGGCATTGGAAAGAATATTGGTGCTGAAATGCAGTCATTGGGAGCAGACAAATAGACCTCTATGTACCAAAGCAGTGAATGTCAAAGAAAGAAATTCTCTAGCATTCAGTGGGATGTTTACATACAATGCAGATTTTCTGTCTCAGAATTGCACCAATTTTACCTTTATACAGCATATAGGCCTCATAGTATCATTTAAAATGTGCTGTGCTGTTGCAATGCAGAATGACAAAACCCAACGCGTTTCGATCCCTGCCGAGACCGAAACGCGTAGGATTATGTTAACGCAATAGTCTTTTTTTAAACGAATTTCTTTAATTCACGAGTGCCTGCTGCTTTTCTGCTTTTGGGATCCATTTCACAACGGGATCTATTGCAGGATTAGATCCGACAGCATTTGGTGCAGCGCATGTTCTTGACCCAGTACAGAGAGTACTAAACTCTGTTCTAATGCTTTGCAGAATAACATCACACTTTCAGGCCCATTTTGCAGTGGTAATTGCGCACTGAAACATATAGGACTAAGCTTGCAAAACTTGGGCAGAAATAACAGCACAGGATTTATATATATAAAAAAAAAGAAATACCATTTAAAAACCTTTGAGATCAGTTTCTTTGATACATTTGGTGCCGTTTTTGTGCACATGATGTCACGGCTGTGCTCGCCACAAACCTGGGTCGGACCGCGTGGCTGAGGTGGGGTTGTAAAAGCACCGACCTTAGACCGCGCAGGCTGATCCGGATTGCGCAGTTCGTAGTCGTACGTAGCAGGATCAGGATAGGAGAAGACAGCATCGTCGGTGGACACGCCAGGGTCAGGACTGGAGACATCAGGGTAAACGTTGTTCAAGCAGGAGTTCGGCAACAGTTAGTCAGGAGAGCCCCGCTTCAGCTTAGGAGCGCGGGAGTGGCCTCTGCGCGTGCGGCGACCATGGCCCATGGTACTGGTCTCAGGAGATGGTAGACAGACCAGAGTAGCACACCGCCTAGCTGCACTGGTAAACCAGTGCTTCAGCGCAAGAGTCCTGAGAGGGCTGGGAAATCCTCCGTTTCAGCGCAGGATCCAGGACACGGCCTCTGCAATAGGGAAAGAGCAGCAGGCCCCAGGAACCAGGAAGCTGAAGAAACACAGGGGAAACCTCCGCTTCAGCACAGGCGACAGGAACAGACCGCTGCGTGAATATAGCAGCCGGTCACAGGGAACAAGGAGCTGAAGTAACAAGGAGAGTACTCAGCTTCAGCACAGGAAACAGGAACTGACCGCTGCATGAGACTAGCAGCCGGTCACAGGAACCAGGGAGCTGAAGACAACAAGGGGAGTACTCCGCTTCAGCACAGGAACAGACTGCTGCGTGACACTAGCAGCCGGTCTCAGGAACCAAGGAGACAGACAAGACAAGGCTTATGGTAGAACACAGAGACATCCAGCAAGGACTATGCTCAGCAGGGAGCATTGTGGGAAAGCAGTACTTAAAGGTCAGAGAACCAATGGCAGAAGGGGCGTGTGGCAGTATTGCTTTGGTGAGTGAATCCAGGCTGCAGTAAATATCAGGGGAAGTGTTCCAGGACTGCACATACTGCAAGGTAAGGCAAACAGTAAACCGAGGAGCGGATTCCTTACACATGATAAGCCAGGGTTATGATACCTTTTAATTAACTCATATTTAGCAAACGAAAAAGACAGATACCAGCACTCCAATAATGAGGAGGGGAGTATGGATGATGCACTAGGGGAGACAGTGTATAGAGACAGCACCCAGAGCCTGCTATGTCCTCATTTGTCAGTGCAGTTTTACCATTTCATGTCACAGGTCACTTCTTCAGACATCAGATCAAGGACGCGCAAACAAGCTGGGGGGCGCCACATTTGGGGGGGGGGGGAGGGCGCGGTGCATAGAGGCCCCGCACTCTTCCCCACAACATTTAAATAAAATGCTGGGGGAGCGCGCAGGGCCTCTATAACTGCCTCTTACCTGCTCTCCAGCAGCTTCTGGCGATGCGTCGCCATGACAACGCGGCGTCACATGACGTGGTGTCGTCAAATGACGCCAATGCTGGAGAGAAGGTATCCTCCCCCCCCTCCCCACATCTCTCTCTTAACCTCCCCCCCACTTCACTCTCTCCACCTCCCACCCACTCCGCACTCTCTACCTCCCCCCCACCCCACTTTTCTCTCTCCACCTCCCCCCCACCCCACTTTTCTCTCTCCACCTCCCCCCCACACTTTTCTCTCTCCACAATCCCCCCACCCCACTTTTCTCTCTCCACCTCCCCCCACCCAACTTTCTCTCTCCACCTCCCCCCACTTCTCTCTCCACCTCCCCCCCACCCCACTTCTCTCTCCACCTCCCACCCCACTTTTCTCTCTACATCCCCCCCACTTTTCTCTCTCCACCTTCCCCCCACCCCACATTTCTCACTCCAAGTCCCACCCCATTTTTCTCTCTCCACCTCCCCCTACCCAACTTTTCTCTCTCCACCTTCCCACCCCACTTCTCTCTCCACCTCCCCCCAACTTCTCTCTCCGCCTCCCCCCCACCCCACTTCTCTCTCCACCTCCCCCCACCCCACTTCTCTCTCCACCTCTCCCACCCCACTTTTCTCTCTCCACCCCCACCCCACTTTTCTCTCTGCACCTCCCCTCCACCCCATGTTTCTCTCTCCACCTCCCCCCACTCACCCCACTTTTCTCTCTCCACCTCCCCCACCACACCCCACCTCACTTTTCTCTCTCCACTTCCCCCCACAACCCACTTTTCTCTCTCCACCTCCCCACCAACTTTTCTCTCTCCACTTCCCCCACCCAACTTTTCTCTTTCCCCCTTCCCCCCACTCCCCTTTTCTCTCTCCACCTCCCCCCACCCCACTTTTCTCTCCACTTCCCCCCCACTTTTCTCTCTCCACCTCCCCCCCACCCCAGCCTACTTTTCCTTCTCCACCTCCCACCCCACTTCTCTCTCCGCCTCCACCCCACTTTTCTCTCTCCACCCCACTTTTCTCACTCCACCTTCCCCCCACCCCACTCCACTTTTCTCTCTCCAACTCCCACCCCATTTTTCTCTCTCCACCTCCCCCTACCCAACTTTTCTCTCTCCACCTGCCCCCCAACCCCACCCCACTTTTCTCTCTCCACTTTCCTCCCCCCCACCCACTTTTCTCTCTCCACATCCCACCTCACTTTTCTCTCTCCACCTCCCCACCACCCCACTTTTCTCCCTCCACCTCCCCCCCACCCCACTATTCTCTCTCCAACTCCCCCCCACCCCACTTTTTTCTCTCCACTTCCCCCCACCCCACTTTTCTCTCGCCACCTCCTCCAACCCCACTTTTCTCTCTCCCCCTCCTTCCCTCCCCACTTTTCTCTCTCCAACTCCCTCCCACCCCACTTTTCTCTCTCCACTTACTACCCCCACCCCACTTTTCTCTCTCCACTTCCTACCCCCACCCCACTTTTCTCTCTCCACTTCCTACCCCCACACTCTCTACTTCCCCAACCCACTTTTCTCTCTCTACCTCCCCCCAATCCACTTTTCTTTCTCCACCTCCCCCCACCCACATTTCCCTCTCCACCTCCCCACATCCCACTTTTCTCTCTCCACCTCCCCCCACCCCACTCCTGTCTCAACCTCCCCCACCATACTTTTCTCTCCTTCTGGTGTCAACCCCTCCAACCTCATACCCATCCCCTGCCACCCTCCCTCCTCTCTCCCTTTCTCCTGTGCCCTTTGGAATGCTCGCTCCCTCTCTAACAAGTTCCTCTCTGTGCATGACTTCTTTCTCTCTCACTCCCTGCTTCTCTTTGCTATAACTGAGACCTGGCTCACTCAGTCTGACTCTGCTCTGGAAGCTACCCTCTCCTACGGTGGCCTTTCCTTCTCCCACACTCCGCGCACTAATGGCAGGGGTGGAGGCGTGGGGCTCCTGCTCTCCTCTCTCTGTCGTTACCGAACCCTTCCTATTCCTCCCTCTCTTGCTTTTCCCTCCTTTGAGGCTCACACTGTCCAGATTTTCTCTCCTCTCCCTGTTCATGTGGCGGTCATCTATCTGCCACCTACCTCTACTCATCCCCCTTCTGCCTTTCTCTCTCACTTTGAATCCTGGCTCTCTTTCTTCCTCTCCTCAGACTCCCCTGTTCTTCTCCTTGGGGACTTCTATTGCCACATTGATGACCCCTCTCTCCCTTGGGCTTCCCGCTTTCTTTCTGTAACCTCTTCTTTTGGCCTTCAACAGTGGACTGCAGCCAGCACCCACAAGGATGGCCACTACTTAGACCTGGTTTTCACTAAGAACTTCTCTCTCTCCGATTTCTCCATTTCCCCTTTTCCTCTCTCTGACCATCATCTCAACTCATTTTCTCTATCTCGCTTCTCCCCTTCTCCACCTCCATCTACACCCCGGTTCTGCAGAAACCTGCGCTCTATTCACTTACCTGACTTTGAGTCCACTTTACGCTCCTCCCTCTCCTCTCTCAGCTCTGCTACAGACCCCGACAACCTGGTCAGGAACTACAACTCTATCTTGTCCTCTTCTCTTGATCTACATGCCCCACTTTCTCTCTGCCGCACTCGCCCTTCTAACCCTAGACCCTGGCTAAATTCCCACACACGCATGCTGCGTTCCTCCACTCGTTCCTCTGAACGCCTCTGGAGGAAGTCTCACACTCTTTCAGACTTCCTTCACTACAAATTTATGCTATCCTGTTTCAACTCTGCCCTCTCGCAAGCTAAACAAGCCTACTTTTCTGCACTAATCAACATGCACAAGTCTAACCCACGCCGACTGTTCTCTGTCTTTGATACTCTACTCAAACCACCCTCAGCTGCCTCTCCTTCCTCCATCTCCGCTCAGGACTTTGCTAACTATTTTAAGGAAAAGGGGGAATCCATACGTCAGAACATCCCCTCTGTTTCTTCTTCCCATCCTACACCTCTTCCTAACTCTCCTCCTGCCTTCCTTGACTCTTTTTCCACTGTCTCAGAGGAGGATGTGTTGCTGTTGATCGACTCTTCTCCCTCTACCACTTGCCCTCTTGACCCCATTCCCTCCCATCTCCTAAAACCTCTTGCTCCTACTATAATCCCTACGCTCACACACATTTTTAACTCCTCCCTCTGCTCTGGAACCTTTCCATCCTCCTTCAAACATGCAACAGTCATACCATTACTCAAAAACAGCAAGCTTGACCCTACCTGTCTTTCTAACTATCGACCTGTCTCCCTCCTGCCTTTTGCCTCTAAACTCCTTGAACGTCTTGTATTCTCTCGCTTGCTCCATTTTCTCAACACCTATTCTCTCCTAGACCCTCTACAATCTGGCTTCCGCACTGCTCACTCCACGGAAACAGCCCTCACTAAAATAACTGACGACCTCCATGCTGCCAAAGACAGAGGTCATTACACTCTGCTCATATTACTCGACCTCTCTGCAGCATGACACCGTGGACCACCCTCTTCTCCTTCACATTCTCCATAATCTTGGTATTCGGAACAAAGCTCTATCCTGGATCTCATCCTACCTCTCCCATCGTACTTTCAGTGTCTCTTCTGCTAACACCTCCTCCTCCTCTATTGATCTCTCTGTGGGGGTACCCCAGGGCTCTGTCCTGGGACCTCTTCTCTTTTCTCTGTACACACTCTCTCTAGGTGACCTAATAACATCTTTTGGGTTTAAATATCACCTCTATGCTGACGACACACAAATATACTTTTCAACACCTGACCTTACACCTGCTATACAGACCAAAGTTTCTGAATGTCTCTCTGCTATATCATCCTGGATGGCCCTCCGTCGCCTTAAACTCAACATGGCTAAAACAGAGCTCCTCATACTTCCTCCCAAACCTGGCCCTACTACCTCCTTCCACATTACTGTTGGAACTACGATCATCCACCCAATAGCCCAAGCACGCTGCCTAGGGGTCACACTCGACTCCTTTCTCACATTCACCCCTCACATTCAAAACATTTCTAAAACTTGTTGCTTTTTCCTCCGCAATATAACAAAGATACGCCCTTTCCTCTGTTGCTCGACTGCTAAAACTCTGACTCAGGCCCTCATTCTCTCCCGTCTTGATTACTGTAACCTCCTGCTGTCCGGCCTTCTTGCCTCTCACCTGTCTTCCCTACAATCTATCCTAAATGCTGCTGCCAGAATCACTCTACTTTTTCCTAGATCTGTCTCAGCATCTCCCCTCCTGAAATCCCTCTCCTGGCTTCCAATCAAATCCCGCATCTCACACTCCATTCTTCTCCTCACTTTTAAAGCTTTACACTCTTCTGCCCCTCCTTACATCTCAGCCCTAATTTCTCGCTATGCACCTTCCCGACTCTTGCGTTCTGCTCAAGGATGTCTTCTTTCTACCCCCTTTTTATCTAAAGCCCTCTCCCGCCTTAAACCTTTTTCACTGACTGCCCCACACCTCTGGAATGACCTTCCCCTCAGTACCCGACTAGCACCCTCTCTATCCACCTTTAAGACCCACCTTAAGACACACTTGCTTAAAGAAGCATACGAATAGCACTGTGGCTATTCTGAACACATAATACATAAAGCTTGGCCCCCTGCAGACGCACTTACCAGAACTCCCTCCTACTGTCTCTGTACGTTCTCCCTACCTACCAATTAGATTGTAAGCTCCTCAGGGCAGGGACTCCTCTTCCTTAATTTAATGTTTGTCTAAAGCACTTATTCCCATGATCTGTTATTTATATTATCTGTTATTTATTCGATTACCACATGTATTACTACTGTGAAGCGCTATGTACATTAATGGCGCTATATAAAGAAAGACATACAATACAATACAATACAATGTTCCCCTGTTCCCATGTTTCATTATAAGCATTGATTTTAATGTTTTAAAGTGCATTTCTGTATCTCCAGTTCTGGAGGTCGCAGAGAGTTCATATTTGGCCAATATGTTGAGTCACTGTAGGCATTAAAAACTGGCAAAGGTCAACCCACTGAGCCCACCAGAATGGAACTTATTAATATGTGTAGATATTAAAGTGTATATGTATTTTATTTTGGATCTGTTCTGAAAATGCAGACGCCATTTGCTAGGCTAATAAGTCATGAAGGGCAGACGGCTGAGTAGCCTAAGCATGGTGATCAAAAAGTAACTGCCTTGATTGTTACCCAATGTCTAGGGATTAAGTATTAGTCAATCAACAAACTCTGCCAGTCTAATTGTTACCTGAGGGCATGGGTTAGTCTGTTAGTCTGTGTCTCCACATTAGAGAGTGAATGCAGATAATTGTTCACCAATAGGCTGTGTTCAATGTTAAGAATAGGGTTGCACAGGTATATAAACTGTGTCAACCCTACAGTTTTTAGTTGTGCTGGATTGCTGGAGTTGTGCTTCTGATACCATCTTGAATGTCACTGGATTGCTGGAGTTGTGCTTCTGATTCCACCTGGAATGTCACTGGATTGATGGAGAATTGCTATTGGATACTTCTCCATTCCCCAAACCTAAGTAAGTGTTATCTTCTTGCCTGTTAATTGTACTATATTGCTGTGTTCACCTTATTTAAGGAATAAATTATATTTTATTATATCTAAGCCTCGTTCAGTTCAACCCAGATATTTGGTGTTCATTATATCTTGTCATAAGCTACCGTGACAAGCTCTATAATTAATTGGTGGCAAGCAGTGGGATTGAACTGGACCTGTGTTACAGTATACTGTGGGATACTGTAACATAGTAGGAACTTGATGGTAATTGCAAGTTCCTGGGACTAAAGATATTGAACACACAGTAGTGCAACAGTTAACACAAGTTGTAACACCACCTCACTGCTGCGACTGAACCATGAGCGAGGCTGAAGGCTCATCCAACATGTGGACCCGAGCTCAGCTGAAGGACAAGTGCAGTGAATATGGACTGCCCTATGAGAACCAGGAGGTCGCAGACATGGTTGACGCAATCGGTGACTATGGAGCCCGGCTTGCAGAGCCTCAGGATACGGCTCAGCTTGCCCTTTTACAGCCACCCGGAGATCAGGGAAGGAACCCAGTGCCGGGGCGGCGGAATCTCGGGGAGGGAACGAGTGCACCTCCCGGGAGCAGTGCAACAGGAGGGGTACTGGTTGCTGCGGCTACCAGTCCGTTCACCCCTGAAATGTTACCACTGATTACTGCATGGGGAGACAGAGGGACACCGGAGGAGCGGCTGCAGTTTATCACTATGGCAGTGAACAGACCCGCTTATTGCCCCCCTGTCCAACCTAACAGATGAACTCAAACTGGATCAGCACAGTCTCACCAAGTTCGTGGAAAGCACTGACCAGATTGACAGTTTCTTAAAGAACTTTGAAACGCAGTGCCGGCGGTACAAAGTGCTTCCCCAGCATAGGGTTGCACGTTTGGACCCCTTACTGTCCGGCTTGGCTAAGCAGACAATGATGGCGCTTCCAGATGAGTATGCTGATGATTACGAACACCTGAAAGAACTGTTATTGTTTCAGTACGGTTTTACCCCTGAAGCCTACCGGGGTAAATTCCGGCAGGAAGAGAGGCAGCCCCAGGAGTCCTATGTTACCTACGTGACCCGCATGGCTTTATATGGGATACGCTGGGTGGAGGGCTATGAGGCACGGACTTACCAACGCCTGCTGGACCTCATCTTTCAGGAGCAGCTCATGGAGCAGTGCCCGCCGGCGGTGAGGGCTTGGGTGTACGACAAGAAGCCCAAAACTTACCAGGAGGCGGCGAGGCTTGCAGATGACTATGTGGCCAGCCGAGCCCTGATGACCGCCAAAACAGTAGCCAAGGTGGCAGTGGCGGCGGCACCGGCCAGAAAGTCTGCCAATACCCCCCAATGGACTCAGAGGCTGCCTGCGGGCAGCAGTCCACCGAAGGCGGGGGAGCTCCGGCACGAGCGCCGGTGCTACAACTGCAACCACCCTGGTCACATCAGACCAGATTGCCCGGAACCCCTGCGTTCCGGCGGACCCCATCAGGGGCAACGCACCCCAGCTGCGAAGCCGGTAGCCCACGTGCGGTAGCTTCCACCAAAGACACCGGACCGGTCATGGAACCAACTCCCAGCGAGGCGTCCCATGCCACACCTGTCCTGTTTCATCGGTGCCTACAGCCCGGAGCGGAGGACATCTCAGCGCGGACCTGCAGCAGACGGACGGCCGGAGCAGACATCTCACCCCGGTCACAGTCGGTGACCGGCAAGCAGTCGGCTTGATGGATTCAGGAGCTGCAGTGACCCTGGTCCGACCTGATATGGTCCGGCCAGAGGAATTGATCCCAGGCCCTGGGATACAGATCACTGTGGCCGACGGAGAGCCACGTTTCCTGCAAGTGGCCAGAATCTTTTTGGATTGGGAGAGGGCCAGGGTGTGCGGGAGGTGGAGGTTTGGATGCCGATGTTCTTCTTGGCAATGATCTGGGACCGACGACCTGCACCTATGACCGAGTGCCCAAGCCCGCTGCAGTGGCGGCGGTTACCCGGAGCCAAACAGCGGCAATGGCAGCGGCGCCAGTCCCCCAGCCTTTGGGACCAACGTTAGCGGAGGGCGCAGAGGAGCCCGGGGCGGTAAGCCAGGATCAGTTGCAACCACAGACTGACTTACTGTTCCCTCTCACCCTTCCCCATTCCCCTGACAATAACATGACTGGGGGGTGGCCAGAATTAGGAGCCCAGTTTAGGGAGGCAGTGAAGGCAGACCCTACCCTGGCCGGCGTGAGACTTCGGGCGTCCGAATCTCAGGCAGGGGAGGGCACTGAGCGCTGCCTATGGTATAAGGGACTCCTGTATAAAGAAGAAGGGAACCCAGGGATAGAGGAGGGATTGACCGGTAAGCGATAGCTACTGCACCGACACACTTTATTCGAGCAAATACCCAGTATGTACCTGGCAGATACCTGGAATGCGCCGCTCCTCACCTCTGACAAGCCCCGTTGCATTTGCCTTCCCAGCCTGGGTTCATGCCTGGCTGATGGGCGGCTGATCTGTTAAATGATAATGATTAGGATTTAATAGGCTGCAATGCTTCGCGTGTCTACCAGATGGCATAAATTCATGAATTGTAATGCAGTATATATATATGTACTGTGCAGTATTGCAGCCAGCGGGAATAAAATGCTTCAATCCCTGACGGAAAATACCTCAATGCACTCGGGCAGAAAACAGTCACAACCCTCAAAACACCTGGGTATACCCGAATTCGTGGGACTAGCCGAGCTCGAATAAAGTGTGTCGCCAGTGTAGTAGTGCCCCAGGGGTACCGACAGCAACTGTTATGGGTAGCTCACTCTATTCCGTTAGCGGGACATCAGGGGGTCAACAGAACGCGAGCCCGGTTATTACAGCGTTACTACTGGCCGGGGGCCTCTCGAGATGTGGGCAATTTCTGCCACTCTTGTGATGCCTGCCAGCGAGTGGGTAAGGCGGGCGACCGTGTGAAGGCACCCCTGAAACCCCTACCGATAATAGGGGAACCCTTCCAGAAAGTAGCGATGGATCTTGTAGGACCCCTTATGATTTCTATCAGGCAGGGAAACACTGTGGAGCAGGTGGAGATAGGGGCACAGTTGAGTGCTAGGCATAAGGGAGAAGCCAGGGACATGCTAGCTAAGTATGGGGCCCTCTTTACTGACATGCCAGGGACCACACATCTCACAAAACACCCAGTGCTCACAGGGGACCTGCGGCCTCTGCATAAGCACGCTTATAGAGTGTCAGCAGAGGTCAAGACCAGTATGGAGAGGGAGATAGAGGAGATGCTGACCCTAGGGGTTATTACTCCGTCCCAGAGTCCTTGGGCAAGCCCAGTAGTCCTAGTTCCTAAGAAGGACAAGACTACCCGGTTTTGTGTGGACTACCGCTTGCTCAACGCTGGGACGGTGTCAGATGCCTACCCCATGCCCCGCATGGATGAGTTACTAGATGAACTCGTGGGGGCAAAGTATCTGACCACTATGGATTTGAGCAATGGCTATTGGCAAATCCCGCTGACCCCGGAGGCTAGGGAGAAGTCAGCATTCATCACTCCAAGTGGCCTCTATGAGTTTTTGGTGATGCCATTTGGGATGAAGAATGCCCCGGCTACCTTCCAACGCCTGGTCAATAGGTTACTGAAAGGGATGCAGAGCTATGCCAGGGCTTACTTAGATGACATTGCTGTCTTTAGTAATTCCTGGGACTCCCATTTAGGACATGTAGCTGCGGTGCTAGATAGGATCGGGGAGGCTGGGCTTACCTTGAAACCCACTAAGTGTATGGTAGGGATGGCAGGGGTCCTGTACTTAGGGCACAGGGTGGGTGGAGGGCACCTCAAACCAGAGCCAGCCAAGACAGAAGCCATAGTTCAGTGGCCTGTTCCAAAAACCAAGAAACAGGTCATGGCATTTTTGGGCACCGCAGGGTACTAGAGGAAGTTTGTCCCACAGTACAGCGCCGTGGCCAAACCCCTGACTGATTTGACTAAGAAGCAACTGCCTGTGCTTATCACCTGGACTCCTGCCTGTGAAACTGCTTTCCAGGCACTGAAAACTGCGCTTGCTGGGGCCCCCATACTGGCTGCCCCAGACTATACCAAACATTTCCTCATACAGACTGATGCCTCGGACTATGGCATTGGGGCTGTGTTGAGCCAAGTGGGGGACGACGGTAGAGAGCACCCTGTGGTGTACCTCAGCCGAAAACTACTTCCCAGAGAGGTGGCCTATGCCACCATTGAGAAAGAGTGCTTGGCCATTGTGTGGGCACTCAAAAAACTCCAGCCCTATGTGTATGGAAGGGCTTTCACGGTCCTCACAGACCACAACCCCTTGAGTTGGCTGCAGAGGGCATCAGGGGATTATGCCAAGTTGCTAATTTGGAGCTTGGCCTTGCAAGAGTTTGACTTTACGATTCAGCACAAAAAGGGTAGTGAAAACAGCAATGCTGATGGACTTACACGTCAGGACTATCCCTCTGAGACTGAGTTCGTTAAGGGTGCCAGCAGTGCCCCACTCCCCGTTAGGGTCAGTGGGCCACAGGTCACCCATTAAGAAGGGGAGGTGTAGAGGGAGAAAGGGGGTGGCCCGGTATTAAAGGGGTTGCACCCCATATGGCCATCCCCTGACCTCACCAGAGAGACAAGGGGTTAACTGGACTGCAGTCCAGGGATGAGGTTTGCACCTTGTTGTACCTTGAAAATGTATGTTCCCCCTGTTCCCATGTTTCATTATAAGCATTGATTTTAATGTTTTAAAGTGCATTTCTGTATCTCCAGTTCTGGAGGTCGCAGAGAGTTCATATTTGGCCAATATGTTGAGTCACTGTAGGCATTAAAAACTGGCAAAGGTCAACCCACTGAGCCCACCAGAATGGAACTTATTAATATGTGTAGATATTAAAGTGTATATGTATTTTATTTTGGATCTGTTCTGAAAATGCAGACGCCATTTGCTAGGCTAATAAGTCATGAAGGGCAGACGGCTGAGTAGCCTAAGCATGGTGATCAAAAAGTAACTGCCTTGATTGTTACCCAATGTCTAGGGATTAAGTATTAGTCAATCAACAAACTCTGCCAGTCTAATTGTTACCTGAGGGCATGGGTTAGTCTGTTAGTCTGTGTCACCACATTAGAGAGTGAATACAGATAATTGTTCACCAATAGGCTGTGTTCAATGTTAAGAATAGGGTTGCACAGGTATATAAACTGTGTCAACCCTACAGTTTTTAGTTGTGCTGGATTGCTGGAGTTGTGCTTCTGATACCATCTTGAATGTCACTGGATTGCTGGAGTTGTGCTTCTGATTCCACCTGGAATGTCACTGGATTGATGGAGAATTGCTATTGGATACTTCTCCATTCCCCAACCCCAAGTAAGTGTTATGTTCTTGCCTGTTAATTGTACTATATTGCTGTGTTCACCTTATTTAAGGAATAAATTATATTTTATTATATCTAAGCCTCGTTTATATGTAACCAGGTAAATCTAACGATTGACCCACCAGGCACTCAGAAATAAGGCAATGCTGCACAGTGGTGTAACTGGAACTTAGGCTATGGTAGACCCCAAGCATAGAGACAATAAATTGTGTGAACAATCTTTTCCAGCAACAGGCTCCCTAAGAGCACCATGTAGTTGGGATAAAAAGATTTATTTATCTGATTCAGGGTAGCTGGTTCCATGCCCGTAATGTCCTCCTGTGATGTAGCTTCTCCTGTAGATGGACCTTTTTCTGGAGCTGTGTGGATGTGGGGGTATAGCGTGACCCCCCCACTTCCTAGCTTCACGATGAATCTTCACCGCCAACCCTGCATCCGCTGACGCGGTGGGCGGTCACCTGACCGGCGGCCCTTGAGAGATATCCGGGTCCTGGTCGCAGGAGAGAGAGATGCGCAGCTCGGCGTGCAGGCGGTA
This sequence comes from Ascaphus truei, assembly GCF_040206685.1. Taxonomy (NCBI): domain Eukaryota; kingdom Metazoa; phylum Chordata; class Amphibia; order Anura; family Ascaphidae; genus Ascaphus; species Ascaphus truei. The sequence continues at coordinate 3,540,658 of NC_134491.1, forward strand.
GAAAGCAGCAGTAAGCAAATCCTCCCGAGGGGGGTGAAGACGCCGCACAGCCGCAATAATGGAGAAGGCTGATAGGTGACTCAAAAAATAGCTTTATTCACACAGAGTGTGCAAGCGGATCCTCTTGACGCGTTTCAGCCCGTGGGGCCTTTGTCAAAAGAGTGACAAAGCCTCGTTTAGAACCCAGATATTTGGTGTTCATTATATCTTGTCAAAAGCTACCCTGACGACCCCCCCACCCCACACTTTTCTCTCTCCCCCACACCACACTTTTCTCTCCCCCCCCCAACCCCACACTTTTCTCTCCCCCCCACCCACACTTTTCTCCCACCCCACACTTTTCTCTCCCCCCCCACACTTTTCTCTCCCCCACCACCCCACACTTTTCTCTCCCCCTCCACCCCACACTTTTCTCTCCCCCCCCACCCTACACTTCTCTCCCCCCCACCCCACACTTTTCTCTCCCCCCCACATTTTCTCTCCCCCCCACCCCACACTTTTCTCTCCCCCCACCCCACACTTTTCTTCTCCCCCCCACCCACACTTTTCTCTCTCCCCCCACCCCACACTTTTCTCTCCCCCCCCACCCCACACTTCCTCGGCGCCCCACAACCCCACACTGTTTCTCCCCCCCCACCCACACTTTTCCTCCCCCTCCCACACTTTTCTCTCCCCCCCCACCCCACACTTTCTCTCCCCCCCCACCCCACACTTTTCTCTCCCCCCATCCACACATTTCTCCCCCCCCCCACCCACTCTTTCTCTCCCCCGCCCCACCCCACTCTTTTCTCTCTCCCCCCAACCCACACTTTTCTCTCCCCCACCCCACACTTTCTCTCTCCCCCACCCCACACTTTTCTCTCCTCCCCACCCCAACACGAAAACACACACTACTCGGGGAGGAAAACAACTTTCTCTCCACCTCCTGAACCCCACCTTTCTCTGCTCCCCCCACCCCACACTTTTCTCTCCCCCCCACCCCACACTTTTCTCTCTCCACCCCCACCACACTTTTCTCCCCACCCCACACTTTTCTCTCCGCCCCCCACCCCACACTTTTCTCCCCCCCCACCCCACACTTTTCTCTCCCCCTCCCACCCCACACTTTTCTCCCCCACCCCACACTTTTTCTCTCCCCACCCCACACTTTTCTCTCCCCCCCACCCCACACTTTTCTCTCTCTCCCCACCCTACACTTTTCTCTCCCCCCCCCCACCCCACACTTTTCTCTCCCCCCCCACACTTTCTCTCCCCCCCACCCCACACTTTTCTCTCCCCCCCCACCCTACACTTTCTCGCCCCCCCACCCCACCCACACTTTCTCTCCCCCCCACCCCACCCCACACTTTTCTCTGCTCCCCCCACCCCACCCCACACTTTTCTCTCCCCCCCACCCCACACTTTTCTCTCACCCACACCACACACTTTTCTCTCCCCCCACCCCACACTTTCTCTCTCCTCACCCCACACTTTCCTCTCCCCCCCCCACACATTTCTCTCCACCCCCCACCCACACTTTTCTCTCCCCACCCCACTTTTCTCTCCCCCCACCCCACACTTTTCTCTCCCCCCCACCCCACACTTTTCTCTTCCCCCCCCCGACTTCTTCCCCACCCCACCCCCCACTTTTCTCTCCCCCCCCCACACTTTTCTCTCTCCCCCCCCACCCCCACTTTTCTCTCCCCCCCCACCCCCACACTTTTCTCTCTCCACCTCACCCACTTTCTCTCCCCCCCCACCCCACACTTTTCTCTTCCCCCCCCACCCCACACTTTTCTCTTCCCCCCCCCACCCCCACACTTTTCTCTCCCCCACCCCCACCCCCCCCCACTTTTCTCCCCCCTCCCACACTTTTCTCTCCCCCCCACCCCACACTTTTCTCTCCCCCCCACCCACACTTTTCTCTCCCCCCATCCCACACATTTCTCCCCCCCCCACCCCACACCTTTTCTCGCCCCCCCCCCCTTCCTCCCCCCAACCCACACTTTTCTCTCCCCCCCACCCCACACTTTTCTCCCCCCCACCCCACACTTTTCTCTCCCCCCCACCCCACACTTTTCTCTCCCCCCCACTCACCACTCGCTTTTCTCTCCCCCCACCCCACACTTTCTCTCCCCCCCCACCCCACACTTTTCTCTCCCACCCCCACCACACACTTTTCTCCCGCCACCCCACACTTTTCTCTCCCCCCCCACCCCACACTTTTCTCCCCCCCCACCCCACACTTTTCTCTCCCCCCCCCCACCCCACACTTTTCTCCCCCCACCCCACACTTTTCTCTCCCCACCCCACACTTTTCTCTCCCCCCCACCCACACTTTTCCTCTCTCCCCCACCCTACACTATTTCTCTCCCCCCCCCCACCCCACACTTTCTCTCCCCCCCACACTTTTCTCTCCCCCCCACCCCACACTTTTCTCTCCCCCCCCCACCCTACACTTTTCTCTCCCCCCACCCCACCCACACTTTTCTCTCCCCCCCACCCACCCCACACTTTTCTCTCCCCCCACCCCACCCCACACTTTTCTCTCCCCCCCACCCCACACTTTTCTCTCACCCACACCACACACTTTTCTCTCCCCCACCCCACACTTTTCTCTCTCCTCACCCCACACTTTTCTCTCCCCCCCCACACACATTTCTCTCCACCCCCACACCCACACTTTTCTCTCCCCACCCCACTTTCTTCTCCCCCCACCCCACACTTTTCTCTCCCCCCCACCCCACACTTTTCTCTTCCCCCCCACCCCACACTTTTCTCTCCCCCACCCCCACCCCCCCACTTTTCTCCCCCCCCCACACTTTTCTCTCTCCCCCCCACCCACACTTTTCTCTCCCCCCCCACCCCACACTTTTCTCTCTCACCTTCACCCCACTTTTCTCTCCCCCCCCACCCCACACTTTTCTCTCCCCCCACCCCACACTTTTCTCTTCCCCCCCCCACCCCACACTTTTCTCTCCCCCACCCCCACCCCCCCCACTTTTTCTCCCCCCCCCACACTTTTCTCTCCCCCCACACTTTCTCCTGCCACCCCACACTTTTCTCTCCCCCCCACCCCACACTTTTCTCTCCCCCCCACCCCACACCCCACACTTTTCTCCCCCCACCCCACTTTCTCCCCCCACCCCACACTTTTCTCTCCCCACCCACACTTTTCTCTCCCCCCCACCCCACCCCACACTTTTCTCTCACCCACATCCCACACTTTTTCTCTCCCCCCCACCCCCACTTTTCTCTCCCCCCACCCCACACTTTTCTCTCCCCCCCCACCCCACACTTTTCTCTCCCCCCCCCCACACTTTTCTCCTGCCACCCCACACTTTTCTCTCCCCCCCACCCCACACTTTTCTCTCCCCCCACCCCACACCCCACACTTTTCTCCCCCACCCCACTTTTCTCCCCCCACCCCACACTTTTCTCTCCCCACCCCACACTTTTCTCTCCCCCCACCCCAACCCCACACTTTTCTCTCACCCACATCCCACACTTTTCTCTCCCCCCACCCCCACTTTTCTCTCCCCCCACCCACACTTTTCTCTCCCCCCCACCCAACCCTTTTCTCTCCCCCCCCACCCCACCCTTTCTCCCCCCCCCACCCCACCCTTTCTCTCCCCCCCCACCCCACCCTTTTCTCTCCCCCCCACCCACACTTTTCTCTCCCCCCCACCCCACACTTTTCTCTCCCCCCCCACCCCACACTTTTCTCTCCCCCCCACCCCACACTTTTCTCCCCCCACCCCACACTTTTCTCCCCCCACCCCACACTTTTCTCTCCCCCCCACCCCACACTTTTCTCTCCCCAACATCCCACACATTTCTCTCCCCCCCCCACCCCACACTTTTCTCTCCCCCGCCCCACCCCACACTTTTCTCTCTCCCCCCAACCCACACTTTTCTCTCCCCCCCACCCCACACTTTTCTCTCCCCCCCACCCCACACTTTTCTCTCCCCCCCACCCCACACTTTTCTCTCCCCCCCACTTCACACTTTTCTCTCTCCACCTCCTTCACCCCACTTTTCTCTCCCCCCCCCCACCCCACACTTTTCTCTCCCCCCCCACCCCACACTTTTCTCTCCCCCCCCCACCCCACACTTTTCTCCCGCCACCCCACACTTTTCTCTCCCCCCCCACCCCACACTTTTCTCTCCCCCCCCCACCCCACACTTTTCTCTCCCCCCCACCCCCACACTTTTCTCTCCCCCCCCACCCCACACTTTTCTCCCCCCACCCCACACTTTTCTCTCCCCATCCCACACTTTTCTCTCCCCCCCACCCCACACTTTTCTCTCTCCCCCACCCTACACTTTTCTCTCTGACAGGCAATAAACAAGGGAGAAATGGATCCCATACCTAAAGGAAAGACAAAGGAATACCAGGACACTCCCCGTCTGGTATCTGGAGATACAGCTATTTTAGGTGTATGTGGAACATATGTGTAATGCAACATAAAAAGAATAACATCACATTCTCAAACAATGCAAGAGTTCATGTCCACATAGCGATGTGACACCGGCCGGTATCACTGGTATCAAGGTCCCATGGCCAAGGTTCTTTGGCAAAGATGCAGGGTGGATACACAGCTCCAGGTTTGCTGGTTGCACCACAATGTCTTTGTGTAAAAGTCTCTGGCACTGTTTTCTTTTAGCCTTGTAAGAGAACAGTCTTTTTGTCTCTGTAGTTTTGCCCACAGAGTGCACCCCCTGTAGGTATGCCAGTCGTGGTAGCCTGTCGCTCTATCACCTGGCGTTTGGCAAAAGGAGATGGCTTTTGGCTCCTTGCGGAAGCGGAACAACACTCCTGGAAGACTGGTTGTCGTGTCAAGTCCAGTAGAGAGGGCGTCGTTCAGGGGGACTCCCTGGAGCTGAGCGCTGGGGCTGAACACTATCCGGATTTGATCGGGTTCCTGAGGGTGGTCGGCCCCAGATGATTGGAGGTACCAGCATTCTTCACCTTCCTTCATTAGAGGTGCTGGCTTTGCGTGGCCGGTAAGGAATATCTTCTGGATGAAGGCCACAAAGTTGTTTTTGGTCTCCGGTTCCCTTTGTAGGTCGCAGAGGTGCGAAGTGAACCTAGAGATGGCATGTTCTCCACTGTTCAGGAGGCGTCTTTTTGGTGAACAGAATGGTAGCGGGTTCACCCAGCTGCCCGGTCTGTCTTTAACGAGCTCCTTGACTGTTAACCTCGGGAATCCTCTATCTTCCCTCAATGGTGTTTGTTTGTCGTCGTTCCTTGTCGTCTGGAACGCTGTGCACCGTAGGTCGTCGGTGCTTTTCTCTTGTACGAGAACATCTCCACGTAATTTGGTGAAACGCCTTTGTGTCTCTTTGTTGACTGCCCTCAGGAGGTTGTTCTCTCCCTGGACATGACGAAGAACAGTCTCTTTTGTCCTTGTAAATCCTTTTGGGAAATGTCTCTGCAACGGTCTCCCCTTACGTGTGTGAACGAACAGTCCTTTTGACACTGTGGCTTCACCTGTAGGGCGCAGTCTTTTGCGGTTATGCCAGCCGTGACAGCTGGCTGCTTTATCGCTGGATACTCTGTGGAGAGGAATGACTGTACGTCCTAGCCGTGCTATTGCTCGCGAGAGGATCGTCCGATTGTTTATTGTATTTTGGATGACCCCTTTGTCGGTCACCTTTGGGAGGTTACTTTCTTCCTTTGGTGGAGTCGACTCGTCATCTTTGGTTATCTGAACCGCTAAGCATCCTAGGCCATTGTCACATCCCTCCGATGCAAGGATGTTTTTGTTGACCTCAGGGCTATGACCTTGTCTTTTCTCTTCACTTGGCCCTTCGGTCACTTGGAGATAGCCAAGACATGATTCAGAGAGAGATGTGTCCACATTCTGTTTACTACCGTTCTGCGGGTGTCAACATAGTCTCGTCCGTGCTCTTTGTCGGTGCACGCGTTGCCCACTATCACCCATCCTAGGTCAAGTCTTTGGGCATATGGTGCGTTGTGGGGTCCGTTAAGCTGTTTACGGACTTTATGTACCCTCATGATGTCCCTACCGAGCAGTAGCAAGATCTTGGCGCCTTGTTCTACCGGCAGGATGTAGTTGGCTATTCCTCTGAGGTGCGGGTAATGGCGTGCCATGTCCGGTGTGGGAATCTCGTCCCTGTTTGTGGCCATGTGGCTGCACTCGATGAGTGTGGGGAGAGCTATCTTCACTCTGTTATCCACCGAACGTATGACGTAACCGCTTGCTCTTCTCCCTGTTGACTCAGTTGACCCTGCACAGGTTCTGAGGGTGTAGGGTGAGGCATTGTCCTGTAAGTTGAATATGTTGAAGAACTCCGTCTTCGCCAATGATCTGTTGCTTTGTCGTCGAGGATTGCATACATCCGAATAGCCTTCTCAGGTTGTCCCTGGGGGTGCACTGCGACAAGGCATATTTGGAGCAGGACATTTTGTCACCTTCTTTTCCGCAAACCTCAGTGCGCTGAGATGTGACGGATGTTGGCTATCCTTCTCCTTTCTCCCAGCCATGCTCCGCTACGGAGGATGGGTTGTTGAGTTGGTGGGGTGTCAATGCCTCTGGGTGTAACGATGTCACGTGCTTGTCACTTTCGCACACCGTACATTTGATGTCTTCTTTACAGTCTTTGAATAAATGAGTTGTGGAAGCACAACATTTGAAACAAGCTCCCCATTCCCTGAGTAAGTTCTTTCGCTCCTCTATGGGTTTCATTCTGAATCCGATACACTCGTTAAGCGGATGCGGCCTTCTGTGTATAGGGCATTCTTTGTTAAGGTCCCTTGGTTTCTTTTCTCCCGCGATCGACCGATCGGGAGTAGTTTGGGTCGTGGGAGGCGCATTCGTCCTGCGGACCGAGATGGGTGTTTGGGTGTTACCATATCTCGCCACTGGTCTCTCTGTCCTCAGGCTGCTTGCACTGTGTGAGGTTTGCGCACCTAAGAAGAAGCTGGGGTCGTTCCTTGTCCTGGCTGCTTCGCGAATGAAGCTCAAGAAAACTGAGAATGGGGGGTAGACGACTTGTTTCTCCCCTTTGTATTTGGAGCCTTGTGAAATCCACCTTTCTTGGAGGTTGAAGGGTAGCTTCTCCAGGATGGGTCTTACTCCACGAGCTGAGTCTAGGATGTTGAGACCTATTAAGGAATGGTCTTTCCTTGCGAACTCCAGTTCTTGCAGCAGGTCTCCAAGATCTCGTAACTTCGAGTAGTCTTTAGTTGTGATCTTGGGGAAGCTTTCGACTCTTTTGAAGAGCAAATCCTCGACTGCTTCGGGGCTGCCGTAGGATTCTTCCAGTCTTTCCCACACTAGGTCAAGACCTACTTGGGGTTGGTGCGCGTTTGCTGCCCGCAGTCTATTCGCGTACTCCCTGGATTCGTTCCCCAGGAACTTGAATAGCAGGTTGAACTCTTCCCTTGCTGAGAAGTCCAAGCTCTTGATTGCGTCTTTGAACGTGAACTTCCACGTCCGGTAGTTCTCAGGGCGGTCGTCGAAGCAGATGAGCCCTGCTTGCACCAGGTCGCGCCGGATCATATACTTGGCTATGTCTGTCAGGCCTGAGGCATCGGCGTGCTTGTCCCGTTCTGAGGTAGTTGCTGGGAGGGTCCGTGCAGTAGCCTCTTCTTTGGCGTGGACGCGTGATGACTGCTGGTCGGTGTGAGGGGCTGTGTTTCCCCGTGTGGGTGTACCTGGATGGCGAGCCCGTTGTAGTGCATCCGTGTGCGCGCTGGCGTGTGGATCACTGTTGCGGCTGTGGGCTATCCCAGGCAGCATGTGCCATTGACCGAGCAGCGTCTTCTCATCGTGGACCTAGCGAGTCTTCGGTGTCTGTGGTGTCACTCCCTCCGTGTTGAGATGGTGCGCTGGTGTTTACGCTGAAGAGGCTCCTTACGTAGTCTTCAGTGCGTTGGACTGGATCCTCTGAGGCAATCCGTCTGTACGGTTGCTCCCCGCCGTCCTGTTGCGCGGCTGCATCTAGGACTTCGGCTGGGCTATAGCGGCAGCAGCTTCTCTTTCTTGATTTAGGGCCTCTAGGTTAACGTCCACCTCTGCCTTTTTCTGTGCAGCGGTGGCAGCGGCTGCAGCGGCTGCAGCGGCGGCTGTCTGCTCCTTCTCTTCCAAGCGGGCCCTTTCTAGTTTCATGGCTGCCTCTTTCTGAGCGTATGTGGCCCTGGCACGTGCGGCCTCTACAGTGGCTCGCGCCTTGGTAGCATTTGTGCTTGCGCGGGACGCGTTAGATTGCGCTGATCTTGCTGATCTTGATGAGTGCCTGGATGTGTTCGAGCGCTGCGATGCGGTCTCCATGAGCTCTTTTCTTACGCTTTGCGCGTCTGTGATAGCGGTCCGCACGCGGCTGTCACGTGTAAGGTCAATGTCATTTGTAAGTTTCTTTCTTGCAAGGCTTTCGCTGGTGTTGGCCCTGGTCAGGTAAGTAATGTATGCTTCTGACAGTTCTTGATAACGCGAGTAATTTGTCCTTAATTGCGTTATTGCCTGCTCGAGCTGTTGCGCATAGTTGCCAACGCTAGTAACATTGCGTATTCCAGTGTGGTTGTGCACCAGGCCAACTCTAATTTAGCGCGGTGCGCTTCAATGTCAGTGTCATATTTTTTGCGGGCCTTTTGTGTCAGTGTGACTGCCCGTTTGGGCCTTGCGCCTGCCTGCGCCTGTTGCAGTTGCGCAGCGGTCTCTGTGTCTGAGTGATCGCTTTCCTGCGTGATGTCTGGTGAGGCTCTGAGTTCTGCCATGCTGTAGGTGTGTGTAGGCCTTTTGCCAGTGCGTGTGGCGTGTGGTCTTTTACCTTGTCAGCGATGGGCGTCTGTCTCAGATGGTGCCGAGCGGTGTCCTGCAGCGTGCAGCGTAGGGGTAGCTGTACTCACAAGGTGTCCGGTGGCTCTGACCCGTGTCCTGGCGGGTGTTCGGTGGCGTGGCCCTTGATGGCGCTGGCCGTGGGGACGTGCGCAGGGGTAGGTTAGATGGTGGATCCTCACTATGGGGCTGTGCAAGGGGTGGACTCAAAAAGACAGAGAAGGCGATCAAGGCTCTGTGTGCAAAGTGCACTGTCTTTCTGCAAAGCTGCTGCCTTAGGTGTAGGGTTGAAGCTGGCTGTGCCCAGTGTGAATCTGCTGCTTGTCCAGAGACTATTCTGTATAGCATAAAGTCTATGAGTAGTGGATCCTGTATGATTCCCTAACACAGGTCTTTGTTTTACTGTGCTGTTTAAACTGCTGCTTGTTTTGCAGAAAGCTGTAGCTGTTTGCTGTATAGCTGTGTAGAGCTGCACTTTGTAGCATGAAGGCTGTGAGTGATAGCTTCTGCGTAGACCTCTAGTACACGGTCTCTCTCTTACTATCCTGAAGCTAGGGTCACGTGTTGAGGTATGAATAGCTTCAGTTAGCTTTAACTCATGTCTTCCCTCTTCCAAAGCATGACAAGTCCTTAATGTCTTTCTTAACTTTATTGCAGGAGTAGAAAACACAGGAACTTGTAGGTGTAGTGTAGGCAGAGAGTGCTTCTCTATGTGGGATGCTTCTATGAGGTTAGACTATGGTAAGAGAGAAAGGCCTTACCAGGGGTGGATGCAGACAGGACAGTACTCACTGTGATCTAGGGTAGAAAAGGAAGTGAGGAGCAGTGTGGGTAAGGGAATAGCCTTGGGACAGACTATCTTAAAACAAACAGATGGGGGGGGCAGACTAGCCCATTCTGGAGAGAAAGGCTGGGGCTGCTATGGCAACTCACAGAATGTCTGAGGGAACTAAAATATGTAGCAATAATGTTGCATTTTACATGTAGAGTTGCTGCTGGGACAGGGGAAACTGACAGGCAATAAAACAAGGGAGAAATGGATCCCATATCTAAAGGAAAGACAAAGGAATATGGAATCTAGTTCCAGGACACACCCACACCCACACTTTTCTCTTCCCCCCACCCCACCCCACACCACACTTTTCTCTCCCCCCCACCCCACCCCACACTTTTCTCTCCCCCCCCACCCCACACTTTTCTCTCCCCCCCCACCCCACACTTTTCTCTCCCCCCCACCACACTTTTCTCTCCCCCCCACACCACACTTTTCTCTCCTCCCCCCACCCCCCACTTTTCTCTCCCCCCACCCCAAACTTTTCTCTCCCACCCCAGACTTTTCTCCCCCCCCCACCCCAGACTTTTCTCCCCCCCCACCCCAGACTTTTCTCCCCCCCCCCACCCCAGACTTTTCTCCCCCCCCACCCCAGACTTTTCTCCCCCCCACCCCACACTTTTCTCCACCCCCACCCCACACTTTTCTCCCCCCCACACACTTTTCTCCCCCTCCCACCCCACACTTTTCTCCCCCCCACCCCACACTTTTCTCTTCCCCCCCACCCCACACTTTTCTCTCCCCCACCCCCCCACACTTTTCACCCCCCCACACTTTTCTCCCCCCCCACACTTTTCTCCCCCCCACACTTTTCTCCCCCCTCCCACCCCACACTTTTCTCCCCCCCACGCTTTTCTCCCCCCCCCACGCTTTTCTCCCCCCCCCCCCACACTTTTCTCCCACCCAAAACTTTTCTTCCCCCCCACCCCACACTTTTCTCCCCCCCCACCCCACACTTTTCTCCCACCCCACCCCACACTTTTCTCCCCACCCCACCCCACACTTCCCCCCCCCACCCACACTTTTCTCCCCCCCCCACACTTTTCTCCCCCCCCACTCCACACTTTTCTCCCCCCCCACCCCACACTTTTCTCCCCCCCCACCCCACACTTTTCTCCCCACCCCACACTTTTCTCCCCACCCCACACTTTTCTCCCCCCCCACCCCACACTTTTCTCCCCCCCCCCACCCCAGACTTTTCTCCCCCCCCACCCCAGACTTTTCTCCCCCCCCACCCCAGACTTTTCTCCCCCCCCCCACCCCAGACTTTTCTCCCCCCCCCACCCCAGACTTTTCTCCCCCCCACCCCACACTTTTCTCCCCCCCCACCCCACACTTTTCTCCCCCCCACACACTTTTCTCCCCCCCCACCCCACACTTTTCTCCCCCCCCACCCCACACTTTTCTCCCCCGCCCCACTCCACACTTTTCTCCCCCGCCCCACCCCACACTTTTCTCCCCCCCCCACCCCACACTTTTCTCCCCCCCCCCACCCCACACTTTTCTCCCCCCCCACCCCACACTTTTCTCCCCCCCCCACCCCACACTTTTCTCCCCCCCAACCCCACACTTTTCTCCCCCCCAACCCCACACTTTTCTCCCCCCCCACCCCACACTTTTCTCCCCCCCACCCCACTTTTCTCCCCCCCCCACCCCACACTTTTCTCCCCCCCCACCCCACACTTTTCTCCACCCCCCACCCCACACTTTTCTCCCCCCCCACCCCACACTTTTCTCCCCCTCCACCCACACTTTCCACCCCACACTTTTCTCCCCCCCCACCCCACACTTTTCTCCCCCCCCCACCCCACACTTCCCCCCCCCCACTTTTCTCCCCCCCCACCCCACACTTTTCTCCCCCCCCCATCCCACACTTTTCTCCCCCCCCCCCCACCCCACACTTTTCTCCCCCCCCACCCCACACTTTTCTCCCGCCCCCCCCACCCCACACTTTCTCCCCCCCACCCCCCACTTTTCTCCCCCCCCACCCCCACTTTTCTCCCCCCACCCCACACTTTTCTCTCCCCCCACCCCACACTTTTCTCTCCTCCCCCCTCCCCACACTTTTCTCTCCCCCCCCCCACACCACACTTTTCTCTCCCCCCCCACACCACACTTTTCTCCCCCCCCCACCCCACACTTTTCTCCCCCCCCACCCCACACTTTTCTCTTCCCCCCCCACCCCACACTTTTCTCTCCCCCACCCCCACCCCCCCACACTTTTCTCCCCCCCCCACACTTTTCTACCCCCCCACACTTTTCTACCCTCCCACCCCACACTTTTCTCCCCCCCCACCCCACACTTTTCTCCCCCTTCTCCACCCCACACTTTTCTCCCCCCCACGCTTTTCTCCCCCACACACACTTTTCTCCCCCCCCCAAACTTTCTTCCCACCCCACACTTTTCTACCCCCCCACGCCACACTTTTCTCCCCCCCACCCCACACTTTTCTCCCCCCCACCCCACACTTTTCTTCCCCCCCCCCACCCCACACTTTTCTCCCCCCCCCACCCCACACTTTTCTCCCCCCACCCCACACTTTTCTTCCCCCCCACCCCACACTTTTCTCCCCCCCCACCCCAGACTTTTCTCCCCCCCCACCCCAGACTTTTCTCCCCTCCCACCCCAGACTTTTCTCCCCCCCCACCCCACATTTTCCTCCCCCCCACCGCACACTTTTCTCCCCTCCCCACCCCACATGTTCTCCCCCCCACCCCACATTTTCTCCCCCCACACTTCCCCCCCCACGCCACACTTTTCTCCCCCCCCACCCCACACTTTTCTCCCCCCCCACCCCACACTTTTCTCCCCCCACCCCACACTTTTCTCCCCCCCACCTCACACTTTTCTCCCCCCCCCACCTCACACTTTTCTCCCCCCCCCACCCCACACTTTTTTCCCCCCCACCCCGCACTTTTCTTCCCCCCCCACCCCACACTTTTCTCCCACCCCACCCCAGACTTTTCTCCCCCCCCACCCCAGACTTTTCTCCCCCCCCCCACCCCAGACTTTTCTCCCCCCCCACCCCAGACTTTTCTCCCCCCCCACCCCAGACTTTTCTCCCCCCCCACCCCACACTTTTCTCCCCCCCCCACCGCACTCTTTTCTCCCCCCCCCACCCCACACTTTTCTCCCCCCCCACCCCAGACTTTTCTCCCCCCCACCCCAGACTTTTCTCCCCCCCCACCCCAGACTTTTCTCCCCCCCACCCCACACTTTCTCCCCCCCCCACCGCACTCTTTTCTCCCCCCCCCACCCCACACTTTCTCCCCCCCCACCCCACACTTTCTCCCCCCCCACCCCACACTTTCTCCCCCCCCCCACCCCACACTTTCTCCCCCCCCCACCCCACACTTTCTCCCCCCCCACCCCACACTTTCTCCCCCCCCCCCACCCCACACTTCTCCCCCCCCACCCCACACTTTCTCCCCCCCCACCCCACACTTTCCCCCCCCCCCACCCCACACTTTCTCCCCCCCCCCACCCCACACTTTCTCCCCCCCCCACCCCACACTTTCTCCCCCCCCACCCCACACTTTCTCCCCCCCCCCACCCCACACTTTCTCCCCCCCACCCCAACACTTTCTCCCCACCCCTACCCCACACTTTCCCCCCCCCACCCCACACTTTCTCCCCCCCCCACCCCACACTTTCTCCCCCCCCCCCACCCCCACACTTTCCCCCCCCCCCACCCCACACTTCCCCCCCCCCACCCCACACTTTCTCCCCCCACCCCACACTTTTCTCCCCCCACCCCACACTTTCTAACCCCCCCCACCCCACACTTTCTCCCCCCCCCACCCCACACTTTCTCCCCCCCCCCACCCCACACTTTCTCCCCCCCCCCCCACCCCACACTTTCTCCCCCCCCCACCCCACACTTTCTCCCCCCCCCACCCCACACTTTCTCCCACCCCCCAACCCACACTTTCTCCCACCCCCCACCCCACACTTTCTCCCCCTCCCACCCCACACTTTCCCCCCCCACCCCCACTTTTCTCCCCCCCCACCCCCCACTTTCTCCCCCCCCACCTCACACTTTTCTCCCCCCCACACTTTTCTCCCCACCCCTACCCACACTTTCTCCCCCCCCACCCCACACTTTCTCCCCCCCACCCCACACTTTCCCCCCCCCCCACCCCACACTTTCTCCCCCCCCACCCCACACTTTCTCCCCCCACCCCACACTTTCTCCCCCCACCCCACACTTTTCTCCCCCCCCACCCCACACTTTTCTCCCCCCCCACCCCACACTTTCTCTCCCCCCCCCCCACCCCCCCACACTTTCCCCCCCCCACACTTTTCTACCCCCCCACCCCACACTTTTCTCCCACCCCACACTTTTCTCCCCCCTCTCCCCCCCAAACTTTTCTTTCCCCCCCACCCCACACTTTTCTCCCCCCCCACCCCACACTTTTCTCCCCCCCCCCCACCCCACACTTTTCTCCCGCCCCACCCCACGCTTTCTCCCCCCCCACCCCACACTTTCTCCCCCCCACCCCACACTTTTCTCCCCCCCACCCCACACTTCCCCCCCCCCACCCCATACTTTTCTCCCACCCCCCCACCCCACACTTTTCTCCCACCCCCCCACCCCACACTTTCTCCCACCCCCCCACCCCACACTTTCTCCCCCCCCCACCCCACACATTTCTCCCCCCCCCCCACCCCACACTTTCTCCCCCCCCACCCCACACTTTCTCCCACCCACCCCCACACTTTTCTCCCCCCCACCACCCCACACTTTTCTCCCCCCCCCCCACTCCACACTTTCTCCCCCCCCCCACCCCACACTTTTCTCCCCCCCCACCACCCCACACTTTTCTCCCCCCCACAACCCCACACTTTTCTCCCCCCCACCACCCCACACTTTCTCCCCCCCCCCCACCCCACACTTTTCTCCCCCCCCACCCCACACTTTTCTCCCCCCCCCCCACCCCACACTTTTCTCTCCCCCCCACCCCACCCCACACTTTTCTCCCCCCCCCACCCCACACCCCACACTTTTCACCCCCCACACCCCACACTTTTCTCCCCCCCCCACCCCACACCCCACACTTTTCTCCCCCCACACCCCACACTTTTCTCCCCCCCCACCCCACATTTTCTCTCCCCCCCACCCCACACTTTTCTCCCCCCCCCACCCCACACTTTTCTCCCCCCCCCACCCCACACTTTTCTCCCCCCCCCACCCCACACTTTTCTCCCCCCCACCCCACACTTTTCTCCCCCCCCCACCCCACACTTTTCTCCCCCCCCCCATCCCCACACTTTCCCCCCCCCCCACCCCACACTTTTCTCTCCCCCCACCCCACTTTTCTCTCCCCCCTCCCCCCCACACTTTTCTCTCCCCCACCACCCCACACTTTTCTCTCCCCCCACCCACACTTTTCTCTCCCCCCCCACCCCACACTTTTCTCACCCCCCCCGCCCCCACCCCACACTTTTCTCACCCCCCCCACCACACACTTTTCTCCCCCCCCAAACTTTTCTCGCCCCCCCCACCCCACACATTCTCCCCCCCCCCCACCCCACACTTTCTCCCCCCCACCCCACACTTTCTCCCACCCACCCCACACTTTCTCCCCCCCACCACCCCACACTTTCTTCCCCCCCCCACCCCACACTTTTCTCCCCCCCCACCCCACACTTTCTCCCCCCCACCACCCCACACTTTTCTCCCCCCCACAACCCCACACTTTTCTACCCCCCACCACCCCACACTTTTCTCCCCCCCCCACCCCACACTTTTCTCCCCCCCCCACCCCACACTTTTCTCCCCCCCCCACCCCACACTTTTCTCTCCCCCCACCCCACCCCACACTTTTCTCCCCCCCCCACCCCACACCCCACACTTTTCACCCCCCACACCCCACACTTTTCTCCCCCCCCACCCCACACCCCACACTTTTCTCCCCCCACACCCCACACTTTTCTCCCCCCCACCCCACATTTTCTCTCCCCCCCACCCCACACTTTTCTCCCCCCCCCACCCCACACTTTTCTCCCCCCCACCCCACACTTTTCTCCCCCCCACCCCACACTTTTCTCCCCCCCCACCCCACACTTTTCTCTCCCCCCACCCCACACTTTCTCCCCCCCCCACCCCCACCCCACACTTTTCACCCCCCACACCCCACACTTTTCTCCCCCCCCACCCCACACTTTTCTCCCCCCACACCCCACACTTTTCTCCCCCCCACCCCACACTTTCTCCCCCCCCACCCCACACTTTTCTCCCCCCTCTCCACCCCACACTTTTCTTCCCCCCCCACGCTTTTCTCCCCCCCACACACTTTTCTCCCCCCCCAAACTTTTCTTTCCCCCCCACCCCACACTTTTCTCCCCCCCCACCCCACACTTTTCTCCCCCCCCACCCTACACTTTTCTCCCCACCACACCACACTTTTCTCCCCCCCCACCCCACACTTTTCTCCCCCCCCACCCCACATTTTCTCCCCCCCCACCCCACATTTTCTCCCCCCCACACTTTCTCCCCCCCACCCCACATTTTCTCCCCCCCACACTTCCCCCCCCCACCCCACACTTTTCTCCCCCCCACCCCACACTTTTCTCCCCCCCCCACCCCACACTTTTACCCCCCCCACCTCACACTTTTCTCCCCCCCCCCCCCACCCCACACTTTTCTCCGCCCCCACCCTACACTTTTCTTCCCCCCCCACCTCACACTTTTCTCCCCCCCCACCCCACACTTTTCCCCCCCCCATCCCACACTTTCCACCCCACACTTTTCTCCCCCCCCCCACCCCACACTTCCCCCCCCCACCCCACACTTTTCTCCCCCCCCCACCCCACACTTTTCTCCCCCCCCACCCCACACTTTTCTCCCCCCCACCCCACACTTTTCTCCCCCCCACCCCACACTTTTCTCCCCCCCCACCCCACACTTTTCTCCAGCCCTCCCCCCACCCCACACTTTTCTCCCCCCCCCCCCACTTTTCTCCCCCACCACCCCCCACTTTTCTCCCCCCCCACCCCACACTTTTCTCTCTCCCCCCCACACTTTTCTCTCCTCCCCCCACCCCACTTTTCTCTCCCCCCCCCACACTTTCCCCCCC